>NC_079208.1:8729361-8936735 GCF_026745355.1 Beta vulgaris subsp. vulgaris
AAGTGAAGAGATGGTGAGGACTGAGGAGAGATAAAGGAGGAAGGATATTTAGAGAGGGTGGGGAGTGTTACTGTGAAAATAAAAGTGGAAGTGAGGAATAAAACGACGCCTATTTTATTAAACCAGAATGATCCTATTGCTGCGGTTTTTAGAAGGAACCGCAACAATAGACTAAAATAATATTTTTTTTAATATTATTTCAATACATTGCTGCGGTTCCTGTCAGAAACCGCAACAATATATTTGGTCAAATGGTAAAAAAAAAATTCAAAAATTTTTCGTTGAAACCATATTGCTGCGGTTTTCGGCCAAAACCGCAGCAATATGGTTGTTTTATATTTTTCCTTTTCTTTTATGTGATATATTGCTGCGTATGGGTAACCACAGCAATATCACTGCAACAATAAGCAATTATTCTACTAGTGATAGGAAAGAGATCCTAGCTTAAAAGCACTAAGTGTTAATTCAAGTCGCAAAGACATTGACACTAATTCAATTGTTTTGTTTTGCCCAAAGCCAGTTTTCTTTTTCTTTCATTCCTTTTCTTTTATCTCTTGTTGAACCTGTGGGGGATTGTTGGAAGTTCAACAATTACTCTAAAAGAAAAACCTCAAAGTGAGGAGTGGAAAAAATAAAGTAAAAGGCTCTTGTCCCACATTGGAAAAATAGTTTTGCTTCACCTTGTTCATTAGTAGGAGTTCCTTAGCACTTCTTTGTTAGATAGAGTGTTAGATGGATGGATGCACCACACGCGCGCCGGCCGGGCCGGGCTCGAGCTCGTGGCAAGCGTGGCGTGGGTTGTGGGTCTGTGGTCCATTTTAGATTTCCTTCTTTTGTTTTGTCGTAAATCACCAGAATCTCGGATTGCGATTATTACCGTATTCTGTACTCGTTGCTGGCAAGATTTCTGGAGTCTAATTGATTCTCATTTATTATATTTATCCTTCCGTTTTTCTCGTTGGAGTCTTCTTAAAAGGTTGTTTCTCTTCAGTCAAAAGATATTAAAAAAAAAATAACTTTCTTAAAAACTTCTCCAGAAAAATGTTCTCTGGTTTTTGGGCAACTTTCTGATCTCCATCCGAGGTGTGTGAGTGCACATATAATTTGGAGTTGTGCTAATCCTAGAGGACAATCGCTTGGTTTCTACTGCACCGGGTTAGCGCAAAATCATCTTTTAGGACAGTGGTCATCCACGTCACGACAAACTGCTCTCCGTTCACGCTTCAATAGATAAGTATCATTTTATTGTTTTAGTTGCAAGCTTGCAACATAACAGCCCCCGTAAGTGGTCCATTTTAGATTTCCTTCTTTTGTTTTGTCGTAAATCACCAGAATCTCGGATTGCGATTATTACCGTATTCTGTACTCGTTGCTGGCAAGATTTCTGGAGTCTAATTGATTCTCATTTATTATATTTATCCTTCCGTTTTTCTCGTTGGAGTCTTCTTAAAAGGTTGTTTCTCTTCAGTCAAAAGATATTAAAAAAAATAACTTTCTTAAAAACTTCTCCAAAAAAAGGTTCTCTGGTTTTTGGGCAATTTTCTGATCTCCATCCGAGGTGTGTGAGTGCACATATAATTTGGAGTTGTGCTAATCCTAGAGAACAATCGCTTGGTTTCTACTGCACCGGTTAGCGCAAAATCATCTTTTAGGACAGTGGTCATCCACGTCACGACAAACTGCTCTCCGTTCACGCTTCAATAGATAAGTATCATTTTATTGTTTTAGTTGCAAGCTTGCAACATAACACGCCCCCGTAAGTGGTCGTGCCCGGCTAGCCTTATTCTGTGCTACCCCGCAGGCCATAGCCTGTGCTTGCGGGATCCTTTGATAGACCGCCGCAACTTGTTCCACACGCCAAATTCTTGAGGTTAAACTCAATTAAGGACTCTTTGAGAGTGATAATTCTCTTATTTTTCCTTCTTACTCCCAAGTCCCAAATGAGTAGTTCAACCTAGAAATGGACATAGATTCTCTACCCAACTAAACCTGGTTGTACTGCACTTATTATTTTAAGGTATGGGTCTATGTTTTTGAGACACAATGGATTTGAAGCGCCCTAGTCTTAATTTAAAAACGAGTATGTTACATATTTTTTAGACTTTAACGTGACCCACATACCCATGTACTGGTACATATAAACATTCGAAACTAACATTAATGGGTCGTTCGAGGAACTTTTTATGTTCAAAAGATTGCCCCTTTTGTAAATAAATACTAATATTTTTTTTAAAAAAAAAAATAGTGACTTTTATAGTTGTGTCTTAGGTGAAAGAATATTTTATAGTTGCATCCCCTTATTAAAAAAAATACAAATGTTCTCCTTTTGAACTTAACATTCATTTTATTGAATCGAATATTCATTTCCTTCTTAGTGTTGTATTCGTGTATGTGTTTTGTTCTTATTTTCCTGCATTGTAATCCGTGTGCACCTTTTGTATAATACAACATGTATACCATCTTCGCCTTACATTCACTAAGTAATTCCCAATTGTAACAAAACTTGCGAATGGTTGGGGTTAACTACCTTTCTTATAGCACATCTTTGAAATACATACCTTTCGTTTTTTTTTTTAGAAAATTTCCTGATGTACACCTCAGTTTTGACATAATTCTCAAAATACTTTCATTTTGAAATCCCTCAAATACCCCTAAGGTTTGACACATTACTCAATATAAACATAGATTCAAGTGCATTAATCTTCAGAGGTACTCTTAAAAATTAATTTGTAAATTTCTAAATCGAATAAGGGTGTTTTTGAATATTATGCCTAACCTCAAGGGTAACTCTGAGATAATGTTAACTTTGTAACAAATTTTGTTAGAAACACAACATGACCTTTCTACCATTATTTTAGTTTTCGGAATTCTAACAATATATATAGCAACATTCCTTCTTCTTACTTTTCTTTATTCCTATTGCTTTTGTCCAAAATACAAGTCCTCTCTTTTACTACTCACCCACCAATTCTCACCTTCTTCCTCTTTCTCTCTTTGGACTTTTACTCACACTTTGAGGCTCTCTTAATGTAGAAAAAATTCACAAATTCTTATATGCGGTCGGCCGCATCTATAACTTTCCGTGTGATCTGAGCATATATAAAGCCAAATAGAGAAACATAACCCTTTGCACGCACGTGCCTTTCACTGTTATGCGTTCCTCTTTTCTTCCTCCTTTCTTCTCCAATCTCCTCCTTTCCCCTTTCTCTCTACTTCACTTGTTCCAACCTCACCAAATCATTAAGCTAAAAAACTGGAGTAATTTCGCAAATGAAATCAAACTCCATGAAAATTCGAAGCTCAAAATCCTAACTTCTTTCCCTCCTCTGTTAAGGAAGATACGATTTCGTGGCAGAAGAGAAAATTTTCGGCGATTGATGGAGTTGAGAGCCTGAAACTGAATGAAAATTACTGTTGTTCGATGGCGGAATTTAGTTAAGCCCAACCATACGATTTCACCAGTTAGGGTTGAATACAACGATAAAAAATCAGTGGCGGAATTTGAGGTGTACCGCGTACGTGAAGAGTGAAAAGTTGCAAGATATTTGAGGAATTTACGGTTTGAAGTGTGAAATGGTGGACAATTTATTTCTGTAAGGTGCTGGCGATGATGATAAATATGATGGTGGTGGTGATGTTGAAATAATTGAAATTAATGAGAATGGTAAAACTGTTGCAAGAGTTTAGGTATGCAAAAAGAGTAGCTTGGAGTAAAAGAGTAGTGTCGGTTAAGGGGTGGTGTAGTGTATGTTAAGCCTTGTAATTTGAATGTTGATTAATTATTAATGGAGAAGAGTTGAGAATACAATGAAAAAATCCCATGTATTTGTATGAGTAACCCGATTTTGTTGACAAGAGTAACCCACCTTAAAATATTTGTATGAGTAACCTAATTTAATCCTTTGAGTAACCTAATTTAATCCTATGAGTAACCTACTTTAATCATATCTAGTTTAACCTTATGAGTAGCCTCATTTGTTCATACCCGTAACTCCATTTAATCATATGAGTAACCTCATTTTATTTACATAAGTAACCCGTCTTTGTTGATAAGAGTAACCCCTTTTATTATTACGCGTAATCTTAAAATATTATATCAGTAGCCCTATTTATATTTTGCAGTTGCCTCGTTTATTTTTTAGGAGTAACCTTGTTTAATTCTATGATCAAGCAACCTATTTTAATCACATGAGTAACCTAATTCAATCCTATGAGTAACCTATTTTAGTCATATGAGTACCCTAGTTTTACATTATGAATAACCTAATTTATCCATACTAACCTCATTTGTTCATACCAATAACCCCATTTAATCATATGAGTAATCTTATTTTGTTCATATAAGTAACCCCATTCATTCATAAGAGCAACCCCATTTATTGATACGAGTAGCCTCATTCGTTCATAAGAATAACCGCATTTGATCATACGATGGTGCTATTTAATCGTAGGAGTAACTCCCATTTATTCATACAAGTAACCCCAAATGTTCACTAAACTAACCCCATTTTTTCATATAAGTAACCTCACTGAATTAAATAATAAGACGATCCTATTTAATCAAACTAGTAACCTCCATTGTTTACAAAAGTAACCTTATTTTTTCATATGAGTAACCTTACTAGTTCACAGTATTAACCTTATTTAATCATACTATGACCCTATTTAATCAAGTAACCCCAATTGTTCACACAAGTAACCCATCTTCTTCATACGAGTAACCTCATTCATTCATAAAAGTAAACTGATTAGTATTCCCTGTTGTAATAAAATTAACCACATTTGTTTATAAGAGTAACATCTTTTTATTGCTAAGAGTAACCACATATTCATACAAGTAACTCCTACGAGTAACTCCATTTATTTGTAAGGGTTTGTGCATAAGGGTCAATTTCAAAAGGTCATATCTCACAACACACTTAATATTTTAAGAAGATTCAAGTTGGAGATGAAAATTTGGCTCGATAGCTTTCCAACCTCGGTCAAAAGCTCGATTCCGATGATAAACAAGTGATATATGACCTTTTGGAAATGAGCTGACGGGCTAACAAGGTGACTCCTGCTCGGCCACACCTATAATTTCGCGTGTGGCCTGTTGTATGCAAGACACACTGAAAAAATTTACAAAAACTCGGGGAAGAAATACAAAAGTCTACCCACTTGATGGCTACTAAGACATAATCCGTTAAAAGATAACAGTTACCAAATTATTAATAGTTTGAAAATATCAAATATAAAAAATTTAAATCTAAAAAAAAAAGACCTTTTTGTTTACAGTTCTACCATTTCAATTTGTGACATTATTCAAAAAATCTATTTTAACCATCTTTTTTTTAAAAATCCTAAAGCTTTAACCACCATCATTTTTTAACCATCATTTTCCAAATAGTAGCAAGTAGCAACTATCAAAAGCAGAGAAAGTATCACCCAATACCCGGTATGGGGAGGTAGTTGCCCATACCGGGTATTTTATGTTATTTAGTTTAACAGTGAAGGGTGAAGTGGTAAAATCCAGCATGATAGAAAAAAGGAAAAGAAGGGGCTGAAATGTAATTGCAAGGACAGAGGACAGAGAAAACAAGAAGTGGTAAATTACAAGGAGGACAGAGGACAGAGAAAACCAGAAGTAGTAAAAGCTAAAATCCAGCATACAATCGTATTGATGATGATGATAATACTTGATGATGATTATTATTGATAAACGATTGAGGATGATGATGATAATTGATGATGATAATTCTTGATAAACCATTGAGGATGATGATAATGAGATGGTGCACCAGATTAGTTTTAGCATTTTGTGGGATGGAAGTGAAAAAGAAATAGGAGAGAATGGGGTTATGTAATTTGGTGTTGGTTATTATTGTTGTTGTTGTTGTTGTTGTTGTTGTTGTTGTTGTTGTTGTTGTTGTTGTTGTTGTTGTTGCTGCTGCTGCTGCTGCTGCTTGCGTGCTGTTTGTTGTTGTTGTTGTTGTGTGTTGTTGCTTGTTGTTGCTGTTGTTGCTGTTGTTGTTACTGTTGTTGCTGTTGCTGTTGTTGTTGTTGTTGTTGCTGTTGTTGTTGTTGTTGTTGTTGTTGTTGTTGTTGTTGTTGTTGTTGTAAAACAAATCAATAAAGATCAATGTCTTTAATTGTCATTTCACACCCTAAAATACTTATTAGCTTTTATCAAACAGTTAAGTGTTACCAAACACATTTATATAAACTGCAGTCAAATTCGTAGTCAAATCCACTAAATAATCCGTAGGGTTATATTAATTGGTCAAAAGGATGGACTCCAAAGTGCTGAGATTATAAAACTGTTCTTGAATTTAACACGATAAATCCAATAATAGTTTTATAATTAGTAGATTAGAAGTAACAGTTATATAATTAGTAGATAAGAAGTAACAATTGTTAGATAAAAAGTAACAATTAGTAGCTAATAAGTAATAAGTAATAATGAGTAGCTAATACTTCCTCCATTTTTTTTAATTGTTACATTTCCTTAAATATTCTTTTATTTTTAATTGTTACATTGTTTAAACTTCTATTAGTTGGGGTCCTTAGCCCATCAAAAAGTAATATCTCTTTTAGTTATTAGTCAATGTCTAAATTGTTGTGCATACAACAATGTATAAATTGAAAAAAAACGGAGGGAACTATTATCTCATTACTCTAATTGTTATAAAAAGACTCAAATCAAAGAAACATTATCTCATTACTCCAATTGTTATAAAAAGACCTAAATCAAAAGAAAAAAATATTACTACATTATACTTGCATTTCTTTATTTTAATTATAAACCGTGAAAGGAGTAATATGATTATTCAAGTTAAGCGTTCAAAGGACTAATATGTTTATTTCAAGTTAATTAATTAATTAAAATAAGGCATTCAAAGAAATAAGGATTCATATTACTCAGTTAAGTCGTGAAAAAAAAATATAGTTTAATAGTAATCCAATTAATATGTAATAAATAATACATGTAAGAGTGTTATTATAACCATTTTTATTAAAGTCCCCATCCAGATTTTATACAATCTTATGATTTTGCGGTCTTATGATTTTACGTTCCGATTCTATGTTCTGGAAAGATCTTTTCGATCCCGATCTAAAAAAATATGTTCACTTTTTTAAATTCTTAACAATCATACAATGCATATCATAATTCATATCAGAGCGGGGTGAAATTATATCCATCATTGATTGAATCATATCATATTTTAGTCAATCATATTATGTTCTTACTTATTTTCATAAGCAGTCACTGGTCCAGCCATTTGGGAAGTGGTGAGTATTAGAGTTGTCAATTCAGTTACTCGAGTCGGGTTCAGGTTGGGTCATCTCAGGTTTCAGGTAATGTTCGGTCAGGTCGTGTCAGGTCATTAAATCAAACAGGTCGGGTGCAGGTCGGGAACGATCGTAATTCGGTCAGGTCTGTCTCGGTTAATTTCTGCTTTCAGGTTCAGTCGGGTTCGACGCGGTCAATTTCGGGGCAGGTCAACTTTCGTTATCATGTGGTGTCGGATCGGGTTTATTGCAGGTTTGTAGCGGGTGCTGTCAGGTTCAGGTCATGTGTGGGTCGGATACTTATTAGGTCAGGCCAATAGCGGTTTGGGTCATGGTCGAGTCAGTTTCAGGTTGGTAATTATCGGGTTGTACCATACTTGGTTTTAGGTCACTTTCGGGTCGCTTCGAGCACGGAACAGGTCATGAATTCTGTGTGGCGCTGCTTCAAATTTGTATGTTATTTAAGATTTCATTGAAAATCAATGCTGGAATAGTTCATCTAGTTATATACCTTTTTATAGTAGTGTTAGTTTATGATTTTTGTTACTATGTGGTGAAGTCAATGACAAGTCGAGTTATCAACAATCAACAAGTCGGGTAACATGTAGAAACAAAATTAGGTCAAATACATATCGACAAGCCGGGTAAAATCCGGTAAAATTGGGTAATATATATCGACCAATCGGGTAAAATAATGTATCGGGACGCAATAGGTCTAGTAAAATCAGGTAACAGGTCGCAACAAGTCGGGTTAATGACAAGTTACATCGAGTTATAATCAGTTTCAGGTCCTAATCAGGTCAGGTGTCGAATCGAGTTCAGGTCATTGTCAGGTCGGATCATTTCAGTTATCAGTCTTTTTCGGGCGGGTATCAGTTCAGGTTCCGGTCATAGAGTATCGGGTCAAGAGCAGGTATCAGTTATTATCGGGTCGGGTGCAGGTCAGGTTACAGGTGACCTATTTTGCCAATTTTAGGTGCAAGTCAGTTACAGGTCATTACAGGTTCAGGTCGGGTTATCAGATCAGGTCATTTTTTGACAGCTCTAGTGAGTATGCATGCTGTTATTGTCTTCTAATATTTGTTTTGGTCACTAGAGTTGTTTTTAAATATTGAAATTGTAGCTTATTTTTCAAGATTTGGACTTATTTGTCGATTTGGTATGAATTTATTATAATGTGATATGGTTCAATAAGGTTTTATACGAACTCCTCAATCTGTCATAAGGTACTTAACTCTTATTTTGATTCTCTCATAATGTGATATGTTTCACTCGCTTGTGATAAGATTCAAGCGTTTTTTGGATATTGATATGATACATTTAGTAAACTTGTAGTTCACTAAATATTTTTTTAAAAAAAAAGATCCCTCAATTTGTGATATGATTCACTAAATATAAGATATGATTCACTCAATCTGTGATAAAATTCAACCACTTTTTGATATGAGTCCATCAACTTGTGATATGATAATGTTGTGATTTACTATTTATTTTTTTATAAAGGCTCCAATTAGTGACGCGATTCACTTACAATCTCATATAAATTTCATGCTATAATATGACTAAGAGTCTGTTCTCTTCGGCATAAAACAACTGAACTGAACTTATTGGAGTTGAACTGAACTGAATTGAACTAATTGGAGCTGAACTGAACTGAACTGAATTAAATTAAATTGAATTAAATTGAATGTAACAAATATATAAATAATATTTTAAACAATAATAATATGAATATTAAATAATAATTATAATGATAAGTAATAATAATGAATAATAATAAGAATAATATTTTGGATATTTTTAAATGATAGTTATAAATAAATAATATTGATAATCATAAATTAATAATAATAATAATTAATGATAATAATGATAATTAATGATAATAATGATAATTAATAATAATTATTTTATATTATTTGTATTAATATATTAATACTTGATGATGATATATAATAACAATAATATCTAAGAAGTAAATTAATATTACTATTTTTATAATTAGATTTAATAATATAAAAAATATTTAGTAATAAAAATAATGATTGGGTTGGACCGCGAAAATTACATCATAAAACGTCTTGACGCGATTTGATTGGTTTATGGGCTAAAAAAAGTGGGTTTATTTGTGCTTTGACCTAAACCATGTTCCTCCTAATAATAATAGTAATAATAATGAGTAAAGGTATAATAAAAAAAATAATATATAGAAACAACAACAACAACAATAATAATAATAATAATAATAATAATAAAAATGATAATGATAATGATGATAATAATAATAATAATAATAATAATAATAATAATAATAAGAGTAATTAGTAAAATAAATTATACCAACATAATAATAATATTTAACAAAATGATTATAAAAGAATGGAGCTGAGCTGAGCTGAACTGAACTGAACTGAACTTATTGGAGCTGAAATGAACTGAACTGAACTGAAAATAAGTTGGGGAGAACAGGCCCTAAGTCAGCTTGTGATATGTGTAATTGAAATTTTGATATGACTACTCACTCGCTTTATTATATGAAGGGATCTTATTTTACTCAATTACTAATCTGATTCGCTTAATATATTATATGGTTATTAGTTTATTAAACTAGTAGCTAAGACGTGTTTCACTTAATTGCTAAGGTAACTAATAAGTAACACCTTACGTATTTTAACTCATATCACTTATATTAAACTCATATGAAAATAAGAATTAACAATTACTTACTAATAAGTAACAATTAGTAGCTAATAAGTAACAATTAGTAGCTAATAAGTAAGAATTAGTAGCTAATAAGTAACAATTAGTTGCTGATACGTAACAATTAGTTGCTAGGGAGTGTTTCATGTCATTGTAAAGGTAGCTAATGCATATCCGTAACAACCATACAATTTCCTATCATAACTCATATCAGAGTGGGGTGAAATTATATCCATCATTAATTGAATCATATCAGAACATCATTCAATCATATATATTATGTTCTTACTTATTTTGAACATTTATAATAAGATAAATAAATGTAACTATTATAAAAGTATGAATAAATATAATAAATAATCGCATAAATATTACTACTTAATTTACTTTATTCCAATAATAAGCCGTAAATGGAATAAGGAGTTGGTATGTTAAGTCGTGAAATACATGACTATGATATTTACTTTACATATGTTATATATGTATGGATTATTTAACTAGACTAATACAAAAATATTCAACCAACATTTAATGGTATTATTTTATCAAATGCTTATAAATAACCCTTTGTATGCTTTTTTTCATTTATCACAATTCTTCTATATCAATTTTAAAATGACTACTACCGAATGAACGAGTTTGGATGTGACTATTATCGAATGAACGAGTTTAGATGTGACTATTATCGACTAAACGAGTTTAAATTTCACTATTATCGATTGAACTTAACGAGTTTAAATGTGACTATTATCGATTGAACTTGATACGTTATTATCATATGAGCATAGACACACTATAGTTGTAAATTAAAATACCAACACACGATTATTCTTTAGTGCATCTTAAGTTTTTTTTATCGAATACGAGTTTACGATAACTTTTGTAACTTAAAAAATGAACTTTGAATATAGTAAACATGTTATTGCATACAATTAATTAGAGATTATTAATTATGTGGTATTTTCATATCAGTTGGCATGTGAATCATGTCCCATATTTGATTAATCATATCAAATGTTTGATGAATCATATCATAACATAAAATACGCAAAGATATACTTCCTCTATTTCTAAATAAGTGCAACGCTTCTTGTTTTCACGTTTGCCAATGCATTATTTTAACCATTAATATCTTCAATTATCAATAAGTAAAAATTATAAAAAGTTGATATTAAAAAAATTCACATTCAAACGAATCTAACAAGATCCCACATAACTATGTTTTTCCTAAAATGTAAATCACTAAAGCTAATTAAAGTTTAAACTGTGAATAGTAAACACTATGCAAATGTTGCACTTATTTAGAAACGGAGGAAGTATTCAATATTGTCCGATCATTGACAATTTACAAAATCGAGTACTTCATTGTACTCGAGTATAGCAAATCGAGTACTTCATTGACAATTTACAAAGCCGAATACTTCATTGACAATTTACAAAATGAAGTATTTCATTGACAATTTACAAAAACGAGTACTTCATTGTACCAAAAGAACTTTGATCACCAAAATATATTAACTTCCAACCACACTTCATTATTTACAATTACATTTCAAAAAATTATTATACAACTTTTCAAATCATACAACATTTACCTTATTACCCACTATTTTCGAACATTTTCTTTTCCTCTTATTTCCATTTCTCACTTCGTCATCCTGTCATCACTACAAGAAAAACGGCCAATTACGACCAGATTTCTCGTCGCAAAAGGCTCAAATCTGGTCGTAAAAAGTCTTTTACGACCAGAAACGCGTGTGGTCGTCAGCGATTGTAAAAGGCTTGGTCGTAATTGTTCTTTTGCGACTAGATTTAGATCTCGTCACAATTAGTTGTCATCTACGACCAAAAATCTGATCGCAAATGACATTAAAAGAAATTTTAAAAAAAGAAATTAGCAACTAAGTTGCCAATTTCAAGTAGTTACAATTTAATGTTAAGCAAATAAACAACATTGTCGTAAAAAAAAATAAATAATAGTAAATTAATAATATATTTTTATTAATAATTTGATGAATTTTGATACAAGAAATCAAAAGAAAGAATAAAATCTAAAAACTAAAATTTACACAAAAAAAACTTGAATTAACTATATTAATTGTTCATCAAAAAATAAAAACTAAAAACTAAAATCCCAGCTCCCTCGCCGCACTCCAGCTCCCTCGCCACGCGCACGACCTGATTAAAAAAAAGAAAAATTAGAACCAAATTTCATACAATTCAAACCCAGAAATTCGCATAAACACATTCATAATTCAAGCCCAGAAATTCGCATAAACCCACCACCAAATTCGCATAAACACATTCATAATTCAAGCCCAGAAATTTCATAATCACACCACCAAATTGCCGAAAATAATCATACAAAATTGAACGAAAAACAAAGCAAAAAACGAAAAATCAACCTATCCCAAAACCCATTAAATTCAACCCAAAACCCCCAAAATTACAAACCCCAAACCCACATAATTCAAGCGCATAAAACACTTGAAATTCGCATAAACAATACAAATCCTTAAAAAAATTTGTTAAAAATACAAATTTACCTTTCCTTCAATAGCAGAATTTCAACAACAAGATTTTCGACCCAAATTCCTTCGAAAACTTCCACCAAGGAACGGGAACAATGGAGATTTGAGGAGGAGAGAGACGGAGAATTCAGAGGAGAGGAGAGGAGAGAGACAGAGAATTCAGAGGAGAGAGAGAAACTATTTTTTTTGACCAGAGGAGAGAGAGAAACTTTGAAGGGAAAATTCCTGTGCTCTTCTTTCACCTAAATTGAATTACTGAGCGAAATTACAATTTTAGCCCCGGTATGGGTAACTAGCAAGCCTTAAACCCTCTCAAGTCTCAACCCCGAAAAAAACCCAAAACCCTCCGCACAATTTTGTTGTTTGCACAAGTAGCAGGCAGCCGCACCAGTTTGGGTCTCTCGTCGGCGGAAAAGATGGTGAAATCTTACCTCCGGTATGAACCTGCGGCAACTTTCGGGGTAATAGCTTCTTTAGAATCCAACATCAGCTACGATAGCTCAGGGAAGTTTCTTCTCTCTCCTGCTCTTGAAAAAGTGGCTGTTTGGCATGTTCGTCAAGGTGTTTGCTCCGAAACTCTCTCTCCTTCTGCTGCATCTCCTGCCCCTTCTCTTGCCGTCACTGCTATAGTTTCGTCTCCCTCCTCTTCTCTGGTACTATCTCTCTTTCTCTCTCCAATTTTCTATCTGTTTTGTGCATTGGTTTTATATTCTTTAATGGGTTTGTTTTGAAGTGGGATTTTGTTGGGTATGTGAAGTTTTATTCTGGGTTCTGTTAGTTGATGTTTTTTAGTGGAGCCCTTTTGAGGAAATGTTGTTTTGTTTGTGTATTTTGATGCAAAGGAATGAGCTTTCAATGTGGGAATGTGTATGCTTTTGCTTTGGCTGTATTGTTGGATAAAGTTTATATTGAGTTTGAGTTTCTCCAAGATTCTATGGAAATTTATACAAGAATTATGTCAGTTAAATCTCATATTGATGCCAATTTAGGTAGAAGAAGCCTGTATGGGATGTTTTATATACACTTGTGTGTGTGTGTGGGGGGGGGGTGGTATATGAATATGTGCTGGTTTGATAGTTTTTTGTTCTCGGTGTAATTCATTTTTGGTTCTTTTGGTTGTTTCAGGTGGCTGTTGGGTATGCTGATGGGAGCATAAGAATATGGGATTTTAGTAAGGGAACTTGTGAAACAACATTGAATGGGCATAAAGGAGCTGTGACTGCTCTTCGTTACAATAGTAATGGGTCAATGCTAGCATCTGGTGGCAAAGATAATGATATTATCTTGTGGGATGTGGTGGGCGAGACTGGCCTTTATCGTCTACGTGGGCACCGTGATCAGGTATTTTTTGCTGCTCTTTACTTTAATGTATCTGTCTTTTAAATGAGAGAAAAAGGGGTTGGACTGGGGAGTTATAAGTTTTTGCTTCTGTTTGTTCTTTGAACTTTTTGGGGGGAATGATACGCATTTATGAGTTTGATCATCTTTGTAAGTATTGAGGAATGTTTGTAAATTTACCATCATTAGGTGACAGACCTGCTTTTTCTGGACTCTGGGAAAAAGCTAGTTAGCTCCTCGAAGGACAAGTTTGTTAGAGTCTGGGATATTGAGACCCAACATTGTATGCAAATAGTTAGTGGCCATCATAGCGAAATTTGGTCAATAGATAGTGATCCGGAGGAAAGATATGTGGTCACAGGCTCAGCCGACCTCGAATTGCGGTTTTACACTGTAGTCAAGCATGATTTGGAAGGTGGAGCAACTCTAGGAAGTTCTGATCAGAAGGAGTCAGTAGATGATGGTCTTATATCAGGCAGTAACAAGTGGGAAGTCTTGAAGCATTTTGGTGAAATCCAGAGGCAAACCAAGGATCGAGTTGCAAAGCTAAGATTTAATAAGCCTGGTACTCTTTTAGCATGTCAAGTGGCAGGTAAGACAGTGGAAATATTTCGCATCTTAGATGAGGCTGAGTCCAAGCGCAAAGCTAAGCGCAGAATTCACAGAAAGAAGGAGAAGAAAGAGAAGAAAGAAAAGAAAGAAAAAGAAACAGAGAATGGTGATGTAAAGCATGCCTCATTAGAGGATGGGAGCAATCCAACAATTGTAGTCTCTGATGTCTTCAAGCTTCTCCATATTTTAAGGTCTGGAAAGAAGATATGTTCAACTTCTTTCTGTCCAATCAATGCAAAGAATTCCCTGGCCACATTAGCCTTATCATTGAACAACAATTCTATAGAAACATATACCATTGGTAGTGATTCAAGTACGCAGACACTGGCTATTGAGCTCCAAGGTCACCGTTCTGATGTTAGAAGTCTTAGTCTTAGCCCTGATAACTCTCTTTTACTGTCAACTAGCCACAATGCAGTGAAGATATGGAACCCGAGTACTTGTAACTGTCTTCGAACAATTGATTCTGGTTATGGGCTATGCAGTATGTTTGTTCCTGGTGATCAGAGCAACAAATACGCACTTGTTGGAACTAAAGGTGGCAAGATTGAGATTATAGATGTTGCCAGTGCTACATGTGTGGAGGTAGTGGAGGCTCATGGAGGCCCCATCCATTCAATTGCTGGCTTGCCCGACAAAACCGGTTTTGTTACAGGCAGTGCAGACCACGAGGTTAAGTTCTGGGAGTATCGCAGATTGAAGAAGTCTGGTGAAGTGAGTCCTCTGTGCTCTTTATGTTTGCTGCTCTCTTGCTTAAAAATTCATTAAGTCTATCACAAACTGCAGTAGGTTTGGTGCCGTAGCATTTTTTTATTCAATTCATGTTCTGTAGTACGACCTATGTGCTCTTTGTTATTTCTTTTTTTGCTTTAAATTTTCATTGAGCCTATCCCAAGTAATTAGTTGCTAAGGACTTAGGGTATGTTAGCAGTTGAAGAAAGTCCATTTTCCATGAGTGGTTCCATAGTGCTTGTGGATAACCCTTTCCCTTGAAGGAATTAATCATCCAAAAATAGCTACACTAGTCTAAACTTATCATTGATAAATCCTCTGCATGTGAGGGTCTATCTTTATGTGGCATTGACTCTTTGACTCTGAAATGAATCGCTGGATTCTTACTCTCTTAAGGATTTGAAGTTGCTGAAGTTATTGCGGTACTCTACACAGGAGAAAAGCTTTCTTACAAAATTATGGATATTATATGGACTATTGTGTCAGCAGCCACTTCATCTTAAAGTTGTTCTGACTGGGTATTATATTGATTGACCAGAGTAGGTTGTCCCACATTATAAGTATGTAAGCAAAATGAACTGCTTTTTCTACTACTCAACTTTGTGAGTTAGATATAATCCCATATTCCCATCCAATTATCTAGCGTATACTTTATCCTCAGTACTTTGTCAGGTTGTGCACCATTGTCAGATTATTACGAGTTTACCTGTTCAGTGTCGAGATAGATTATGGTATTTTATCTTTTGTGTGTGGTCCCTCCATGTTCAGAAATTATAAGGAGCTAGTTATTATAGTTCTGATAGAAGCTTTGAGCT
Source organism: Beta vulgaris subsp. vulgaris (assembly GCF_026745355.1). Taxonomy (NCBI): domain Eukaryota; kingdom Viridiplantae; phylum Streptophyta; class Magnoliopsida; order Caryophyllales; family Amaranthaceae; genus Beta; species Beta vulgaris. The sequence continues at coordinate 8,745,362 of NC_079208.1, forward strand.
GGTTATCTCAAATATATGGTATAGGGTAATCTTACATCTATGATATATCATCTTGTAGCCAATCATGAACTTGCAACTTTTATTAACAGGGCTTGGAGCGCTTAACGGTATCAAATGTGAGGACAATGAAAATGAACGATGATGTTTTGAAGATTGCCCTGAGCCCGGATGCAAAGTATATTGCTGTTGCATTGCTGGATTGCACAGTGAAGGTCAGTGTGGCCTGATTCTTTCCTTTGTTTGCGTTCAGAAATGTATGATTGAATAGTTGTTTATAGCTTTTCTTAGAATTTAGAAAGGCAATAGGATGTGATTGCATCTTTATTTCTTCTCAACTTTCACTCCACTTGTTGCTCATTTTGATTATTCCTTTCTGGTTTCATATACTTCTTGTTACTGTTTTTGACGCCTATATATCTTTGCCAGATCTTCTTTGTGGATACATTGAAATTCTTCCTTACACTCTATGGTCACAAATTGCCTGTGTTATGTATGGATATATCATCTGACGGGGACCTGATAGTTACGGGGTCTGCAGACAAAAATTTGAAGATATGGGGTTTGGACTTTGGTGACTGCCATAAATCAATCTTTGCTCATGCTGACAGGTACTTATATTAAACTATTGGTGCTTTAATTGTCTAATGACATTAATCCCTGGTGCTTTAGTGCTTTACTTGACTAATCGGCTTCTTTTTCTTGTGGCAGTGTCATGGATGTGAAGTTTGTTCCTAATACTCACTATGTATTTAGTGTTGGAAAGGACCGGCTTTTGAAGTACTGGGATGCTGATACATTTGAATTGCTTTTGACTGTTGATGGACATCATGCAGAGATATGGTGTCTTGCACTCAGTAGTCGGGGTGATTTTATTGTCACAGGATCTCATGATAGGTCCATACGACGTTGGGATCGCACTGATGAACCATTTTTCATTGAGGTATCCTTTTCTAATAGCCTCCTTTGTTATGTAGTGAGCCTTTTGGAAAACTATTCAGTTAATTTTAATTCAATTGTCTGTGTCATAAACACCATTTGCAGGAAGAGAGAGAAAAAAGATTGGAGGAAATGTTTGAGGCTGACATCGATGGTGCATCTGATAATAGATATGCCCCAAAGGATGAGCTTCCGGAAGAGGGTGCTGTGGCATCAGCAGGAAGAAAAACTCAAGAAACCTTAACTGCAACTGACTTGATTATTGAAGCACTGGATATGGCAGAAGCTGAAATAAAGCGTATTGCTGAATATGAGGTACTGTTACTGATACATTCATATAATTTTTGTCCAATGAGTTCATTAACATTAACATGGTCACTCTGGGCATCTTAAGATTCAAGTTCTTAGCCGACCACAAAATTGCAAGGTGGGTTCATTGGTGCCCTGCTTAAATGGGTGCACCAGCTGATAAATGAACTGTATGCCAACTTTTTAAATATCGATTGACCTCTCTTTGTATGATTTAATCACTCTCTTCTTTGCCGCCAATGCCTATGTGTGTGTATATGTACTATATATACAAAATTAAGTTAATTGGTCTATGCATTGTGATGTACAGGAGGAGAAAGCAAGGGGAACCGTGGCCAAATTCCAGTCTAATATACTGATGCTTGGACTTTCACCCTCTGATTATGTTCTTCGCTCAGTTTCAAATGTCCGGCCCAATGATCTTGAACAAACTTTACTAGTACGTACATGCTTTAGTGGTTCACTTAACACTTTTGAGTAACTTTTTGCAGTTTACCTAGCATTTACATTCTCATGTTCATCACTTTCACGTACTTTTATGGTTGTTCAATTCTGCCATTGGAGAAATGTCTTTCTAATTTAGTTCCATAATGGTGGCAGGCATTACCGTTTTCAGATGCTTTAAAACTGCTTTCGTATTTGAAAAACTGGACCACCAATTCTGAAAAGGTCAGATTACTAATCCTTCTTATATTGATACTTCATATTAGTATACCTCAATAAGGCATTACTTTATGCCCACTTTCTTTGTTTAAGTTTCCCCTTTATTTTCACAATGATATGGTTCAGATAAACAGCTGAACCAAAATTGAGAAACTTTATGCCTGTTGATTTTCTGTTAAGATGTAAAATCTAGTGACTAATGTGTTTTAGTTGTTTCATTTATTGTCTTGTATTGAGTATTTTCTTTCTTGATGAGATTCAGCCTCATTCTCTTTGTAGTTTGTACTCCTCTTCTATGTTGTCTTATATTGACAAATGACAACGTGGTAAATTATCTTGTGTATTTGCAGCTGTTACGTGTATAATTGTATGTCTAATATAGGATTATTGGCATCAGCTGTGGCGGAGCCACTGTTAGTCATGGTGGGTCACGTGATCCACCATTATCGGAGGAAAAAATGAAGTTCAAAATAATTTTTTTTTTTTTATAAAGTTGACCGAATATCATGGCTCCTTATATGACGAACGATAGGAAGAAGAGGAAAGAAACAGGTTCAGAACGTCATAGTTGAAGATCTGAAGACAAGAAGAAAAAATGGTGTATCTGTTCTTTTTTGTTTTAGAACCAGACAGGCATAGAGTATGAGGACAGAGAGAAAGAGAGAGAGAAAGAGAGAAAAAAGGCTGGTCAAGATAGAGGTGGGAAGTGGGGCATGGGCGCATAGCCCATTTAATGAAATATTCGATTCAACCATTAAATGAAATGTCTTGACTCTTGGAGTCTTGGTACTTGTAATGTTGTACATGTATCCGTATAGGCATGAATCATTTTTATTAGATTTAGAATTTTAAGTTGAAAATTTATTAGATTATTTTTCATTTAAAGCTATATTTTATTAAATTTAAAATTTTAAGTTGAAAATTTCTACGGCCAATTTTAAAATTTTCCCCGGGCCCAATTATTCTCGGGAACAGCCCTATTTTATTTTATCTTTGAATACATACAACAAGTAATGTACAACTTCCTAAAATTTAAAATGTTGAAAGAAAAATAAAAACAGAGAAGTACTAAAGAAAGGAATTTTTTTCTTTGAAACATAAATAAGAAAGGATCGTGTTTCACGATACTTAGTACAAAAATTTAGTAGCACTTGGCAAATTTAAAATAAAAATCATGCAACGACAATTGCAATGTAGTGTGCGATCAACTCATTCGTTCAAGTTTCCAACTTCGCTACCATTTCTGACCGCAATTGAAAACGCATTTTGAAACTGTGTTGGTGACCCACCATTCATAAAATCCTGCATCCGCCACCGGGCATTAGTATGTTCGGTATTTATATGCATAAAGAATTGTATTGGCATCCAAACAAGATGACAGAGTACTTTTCCTTGTTAATTTTCGATGATCTCTTTACCTTTTTCCTTGTGAAGCAAATGTGAAACTTAGGGGAAAAAAAGAGGATGGTAAGCTCAATGAATTGAAGCTTGTGCTCTTTCCCTCTTTACCTTCATCCACACAAACAAGTGCGCAGCTTCACACACACACACACGCACACATCTTATAGATGGATACATTGATGTACACTTGCATGTACATAGTGGGACATGCACACACATCAATATATAAGCACACATGAATATGACCTTTTTGCATGTTCTCATATAAATGAATGTGTATGCACACTTGTGCACATGTAGAGATACACATGCACTTGCACAACGACATTCACATGCGTATGGCATGTACCCACACACCATGGCGCTTACCACACCCTTACGTGCCCACTTGAGATTTTAGGTCGGTCATCGGATGCAGATCCGAATCATCTAAAATAAACAGGTCCAGGTCTAGATCCATCTTGTCTTGCCTGGCAAAGGGTTTGGATTTGGTTTCACATGAAATCTTTTTTCACAAAAATTAAGTTGAAGCACCTAAAATATTTATTTGTTCAAAAAAAGTATCATTATCATTCAGCACATCTTAGCTAACTTCACTTTTCCAACACAATTACATTATTGTGATTTAATTATGAGGAAAATAGACTATTACCTATCTTTTGAAATATATTCATATTTCACATTTAAAAGGACAATCTAGATAGTATCAATCATACCCTAGATCTGGATCTGACCCAATTTCTTTGGATCCAGAATTTCAGAGATCAATCATAGCCTTGGCCGCTTTTTCTTCTGCAGAAACTTGAGAGACAACCAAGACATCTGAGTTCAAAATATATTAAATCAAATTTGACTAAAAGTTAATCTTATTGAGACTTCAAGATTGAATTTAATTCCTCATTTGGTTGCATGAAATTGTTTCAGTTTGGATCCTAAATTGAAAAGCCCCCCATCTAGTGAAACCCTAGCTCTCAGATTATGGTAAAAGTTGGAGTCAACATTTATGACATGAGAGGGAGAAGTTCACCTAAGTTTCTGTTGAATTGTTGGGGATTGTGATAACAAGGTAGCTTCGAACAAAATCACGTGATTTCTGCGATATTCATTTTGGAAATACGACAGTTTTCCTTACATGGCTGCAAGAGTATTTTATTATATCGTCACCTCATTGGTGGTCGGAAATAATGTGTTTAGTCACGTTGAAGGGGGATTGTTATTATGTTTTCCCACTTTACTGCTCATTGACTTTTCCTTTACAATTTATTTTTATCTTACCTTTCCTTTTCATTTTTATTACAATGAAAGAAACAATACAGACTTATCTAATCTAGGTTTTAGTATATGCTACAATTGAAGAGTTTCTTGTTTTATGAAAGATGCTTTTATCGATTTTATATATGAAGAATTGCTTGCATAATTGCATGTAAAGATGTGAATGAGCCCTGTTACTAATTATGATTTTCGTTTAGAAGTGTTTGAAATAGTTAGTGAACCAAGTAAATAATTGAAAAGTGACAATTGCACGGATAAGTTTACACTAACCTGTCAATTTGGAATGATCCAATTCGGGATTTCCCTTGGGAGGTCAGAAAGGAATTGGAATGTAATAATATCGATTCATGCAGAAGCAAAGGTTCTCTATTGATATCAGGAAACCCAGCCCACAAACCACAAAATAGACTGACTGTAAATTGTGCTCCCATTTGCATTCCAAATAGCATAATGAATCATCACTAGGTAACACTGAGCTAAATCTATGGCTCCTGCATATTTGTACTAATGCTATATGTTGCTGAGCTGGCAGCTTAGACTGCTATAACTGAGTCACTGTAGCCCTTTCATGTACTGCCTCATGATTGTTTGAATGCAGTTTCTGGGTTTCTTGGTGAGATCATCACATAACCTGGTTTCTTGGAAGTTATTTTTCAGTTATCCAATACACCTAAGCTGCATATGTGAACCTTTTTCTGCGAGGTCTTTATGTCAATAGTAAACATCAGACATTGACGCTCCACATTGCAATTGCAGGCTGAGCTCATCTGCAGGGTTGCAGTTGTATTGTTGCAGACGCATTATCATCAGTTAATAAGCACACCTTCTGCAAGACCTGTCTTGAGTGAACTCAAAGATATTTTGCATGCAAGAGTGAAGGTATCCTATAGTTTGAATTTTGCTTGACGCTGTTTGTTTCCTGTGGTATTATTGTCATACATAATTAGCGGGCTTGTGTTTTGTACTATTTATTTGCAATATAATCGTTTTCGAATAACTTCTGTAGTATGAAGATATTTTAGTTTGCACTAATAAATATTTAAGCACTAAAGTTAATCGCTGATGGATTAAACTCTGTTTGACTTCTGTCAATTGAGTGGTTTCCATCTTGTGGATGCCTTTCTAGAGCAGTAAATTGCAAAAGCTTATCATAGTTGATGTCTTGTTGAGGTGCAAACTTCACATATATGTTCTGCTCGTAGGCAAAGTGGAGGTTAGCTTTGTGATTTGTGAGTGTTTTAGATTTTATTATAATGCCATAGCCCATATGTAGTAGGTGAGGCCCTCCCTCCCCTTCCCCTCCCCCCATCCTGCCTCCTTCGCACTAAATTACTACCTTCTTTTCCCATATCGAGTATTTGCTATTTGATTTAGGTGGTAGAGCATTTTGCAATCAAAATGCCTTTACAGCTTATTTGATAGGTAGCAACAAATGACAATAATCGTAATAAAATTATACTCCCTCAGTCCCTTTCTGTTTCCCTGTTAAGCTCTGTTTCCCTTTTTAATTTTTTGGTTGAATAGATTTCATGGAAGACAAAAATGGTGGGACCAAATAGAGTCAATGTGAGAGTAAAGTTGGCGTCCACCATGATCATTTTTTGAGGGGGCTAACTCAGAGGGGTAAACCAAAAGGAAACTGGGCAAAGTTGAAGGGATGGAGGGAGTATTTAAGATTGTTATAAAAGTTCCATTGCAATGTCCATGGTACTGCACCTATATCCCCAACTCGTGTTTATATACATTGAACTAGTTGTTGGTCGGAGCGCATTAAGCTTTTCCATAAATTAAGTGAAATATAGATCTATTTTATATACTTTGAGATTTAAATCAGTTACATATTATTTTGATACTACATTTTTATTCCAAGTACCATCTTTTTTTTTTTTTTTTTATAAATTGCAATGAGCAGAAAATTCGGTGAATAGATTTCTTGGTTTAGTCGAGAACTTTTTTTTAGTTCTTCATTATTCGGAATTTTTTACCATATAGAACGTTCATGAGCTAGAAAGTTAATAGTTTCTGTTTTGTGAAAAAAAATTACGGCAATGTTTTTAGCACATTTTTCTAAATAGCTCTATGTATGAGTTGATAAGAAAAGTTGATGTGTAATTGCGTTATCATTGACAGTTACTTAAAAAAATGTTGTAGCATTAAAGAGTTACTCCCTTCGTTTTAAAATATAAGTCGTTTAAGGTTTTTGCACATAGATTAAGAATTTAGTTAATTATAGTTAGATTTGCACGGGTAATAAAAATTAACATTAAATATTGTATTGATAATACAAAATAACCTATAAGCTTATCTTGATAACATAAAGTTGCATTTAATCTTACATTGGTATTGTAGAATGCCTTATATTTTGAAACAAATTCTTTTAGCTAAAATGCCTTATAATTTGAAACAGAGGGAGTACAAATTATAGGCATGATTTACTCCCTCTTATTCACCTGTCGTTATTTATGTCATTGGAGTGTTGACAATTTAACAGTTTTATTTCATTTTACATGAGGTTTGGAGAAATAATATACTTCCTCCATAACAAAATAAATGTTACACTTTGACTTTCACTCTTGTCGATGCAGTACTTTGACCGTTAATAACTTTAATTGTGTATTAGTAAAAATTATAAGAAGTTAATATTATGAAAGTATACATTGAGACTAATCCAACAACATATCATATAGTAACGGTTGATTTTATTTATAACTAAAAAATGCATGGTCAAATATGAATAGTGCATTTTTCAAAGTTTAAGATCTATTATGTTATGGAGGAAGTAATTAGGTTAGGAGCTATATATAAAGTGAAGTTGTAGCTCAGTCTACAAAGTTAGGGCAACAGTTTAAAGGTTTTGAGCTAATATTTTTCTTACATTGAGTAAAACAAACATTTCCAAGCTGATGTTTAAAGGTTTTGAGCTAATATTTTTCTTACATTGAGTAAAACAAACATTTCCAAGCTGATGTCATGTCATAGTTGGTGTGGCATCAAATTTACATTAGAGAGGGGTTTCATGGGGTGGATTTCATGTTATGACCACACTTTTGAATAATAGGTTTGGATTTCCATTACCATCCTTTACCACCACTTTTTGGTATTGAGTGGCTATGGATTGATAAAGAAACAAAGATAGATGGTTGGTTGGACAAACAATTACATCAACAGTGGCATGAGACTTACAAGATTATCTATAATCTATGTAGTATTAATCACCTACAAAAAGTTCAGGACAATGCTCATCTTTCTTCAAAAAGTGAATGATGTGACTTGTGTTTGCATGACAGGAATGCAAAGATACTCTTGGCTTTAATCTTGCAGCAATGGATCATCTCAAGGTATAAATATGTACAGTCACATATAGACATCAAAATGCTGTGACTGATGCAACAGACAGCGAATACTGACTTTTTATCTACTATTTCAGCAACTAATGGCTATGAAGTCTGATGCACCATTCAGAGATGCGAAAACAAAGTTGCTAGAAATCCGTTCAAGGCTTGCCAAACGAAATGATGAAAGAACAGACACAAGAGAGGAACGGAAGAAGAAAAAGAAGCAAAAGAAGGGAAGTGATGGACATGCCTGGACTGTAGTGCAATAAGAGCAAGATACAGTCGTGGAAAAATGGTCAATGCATTTGTACAAGGTATAAATTACCTGTATGCTGCGCTGAACATTCAAGATGCCTTTTAAGGCCATCATCTGGCGCACAAATTGAAGTCGTGTTTTTGCACAATTTTCCAACGTAACACCGAGGAAGAAGAGAAATGGATCTTGGATCCCATGATTTGACGCGGTTTAATGGTGAACCTTGAGTTTTGATTACCATGTTGCTCGCTGAGATATCTAAGCCTTTAGCAGGTGACAATTGGACTGCTGGTCTGGTTCTTATAGGTGGACATACATCCATTCACTTCTCTTCCTTTGTGTTTTAAGAAGAAGGTGAAAATCACCTCTAAGATGGAGTAGTGAATTGAGTTCTTACATGTATTCTTCTTTAGTTTGTAGCCTTTGAGTTGTTGATTCAGTTTGTGCTTGCTTTTCTTTACAGTTGTGTATATATCCAAAGATTAATCAATTTTGGTGATTCTTGGTGAAACGAGTTTTGTTTTGTATAACAAGTTAATTATTTCCCCTGCCATATTCCAGACCGTTGCATATCATGAAATTTCAATTTTATTAATATTAAGTGAATTATACAATTTATCTTGTGTAGTTTGAGGTTCAATTATGTTGTAATTTCTTTATACCATCTAAAAATGTGTGTTTGATTTATTTTTGAATTACAAACACAAAATTTAGATAACAAACAATTAGTCTGGTAATCTTTAAATAAGCAAAGTGAATAGAGGAAGTAATGAACAGAGGCACATAACACTTACATAATAATCAGTATGAGCATCTCATGCAATTAAACAAAGATACTTTCAAGATGATAAATTGTTGTGAAATTAAAATTAGATATGATTGAAGTTGTGAAATACTCCCTCCGTCCCAAAATATAGTTCCCATTTTCCTTTTTTCACGGTAATTTACGCAAGTTGAATCTAAGAAGGATAGTAAAGATTTTTTGTTTATTTAAATAAATGTTGTATGGGAAAAGATGATTTTAAGAGAGAGTGGAGAATAATTGGTGAAAGAGCATTAATTGTAACATTTTAGTTGAATAAACAAAGGAGAAAACAAATTTCAAGAAGAAAATAAATGATGGGACACGGTTTTTCTAGACAAATTACGAAAAAATGTGGAACTAAATATGGAAATGGGAACTATATTTTGGGACACCCAAAATGGAAATGGGAACTATATTTTGGGACAGAGGGAGTAGTTTTTTTTTTTTTTTTGATAGGAAGAAAAATAATTTCATTGATTAGGGATAGCCAAACGGTACTTACAATCAATTCCTGAAAAATCGAAAATTCCAACATAGGTATATAACACCTTAGAACTAGATACATCACAGATTTGATAAAAAATAGCCTTAATAAAAAACTTCATCTGAAGCAATACAATCTGTGAGTTCGCCCTGATTCGGCTTAACTCCCGCTGATGCATAGTCGTTTGGGTGGAAATACTTCCGTGGTCTCCAGATTCTTACAAAGAAGAGTGATTGTTAGATCTTCCTTCTTCATTAGACGAACAAAAAAAAAGAAATGGAACATCCTAAAATAAATACCATCTTAATGATGGGATATACTTATTGGAAGCAATTAAAAAGATTTTTGGGGTTTTCCACCGGTACAAACACCAGTGGAAGCCTCTACAAAGATTCACAATTGCGACCAAGAAGAAAAGTGAAGAAAAAACAAAGAGAAAAAAGAAAGAATGAAGGAAAAACCTTCAAAAAAAAAAGAAAAACCTAACGACATAGGTTAGGAAAAAACCCTCCCAAGGAGAAACCCTAGAGGGAACCAAAGTTAATATGATTGAAGTTGTGAAATAGTTGAGCTGAGCAGGTGAAGTTCAACTAAGGTTTTTGCCTTCATATGTTTGGCCAAACTGCCAATTCTTAGGAATATCACGCCAAGAAGTAGACTGTTTGCCGTCACTAGTTTTGAGTCTTACGGTAATGGCTTGGCCAACTAAACTTTCATGGCTCTCCCAGTATTGACCCCAGTTACGCTTCATTGGTGTGAATGGCTTTCCGGTGTCTCCCTTTATCATCACGCTTTCGACATCTCCTGCACCTCCGACATTCCATACTAACAGCAACAGGAAGTATGGGTTTGATTTCGAAGATATAGTGAATCGGATTCCTCCTTTTCTTATGCAAGGAACCCTGCATTTGTTTGATTTCATTGCAATATGTTTATGAGAATAATAATATCATATGGAAGACAATTTGTTTATGTAGAATAGTATTAATTAGTACAGTTATTGGGTGTACCTGCGGTATTGAATTGGGACAACACCAGCCTTGTACACAGCGAATTGAAGGTAAGCAGGTTGAGAGAGATCAAAATGCTCCTGAGGTGAGCTGCACCACCCACCTTCAGGGCACAGGTTGGTGGCGGTAATGGAGATGATGGGCGCGCGTGGTTTGCAACCCTTTGAAGTGTCTTCACATTTGAGCTCATAACAAGATCCACAAGCTGCCCCATTTTTGAACATAGGTGTGCTTAAAGCTGCTGTTTGAGTCCCATACCCTGGGCCTTCCTTGGACACAGCATCCCCATATCCACATGCTCCCCCTATTTAATATATTCCAATGCAACAACTTTACTCAATATATATCATGCTCTTTTTATATACACAATACACTAGCTTAGATTATTATATATGCTTCAAACTTCTTAAATACTACTATATGTATAGTAGACTCTTCAAACTTCTTTTAACTTGTTTGGTTCCTTGAATCTAAAGTTAGAGAGAATGTAAATCAAAGGGGTAGGTTTGATGGGAAGAAGGTGAATAATATGGAGGATAATGTGTTTTTCATTCCTTTAAAAAGAAATTTGGTTTCTACTCTTGTGAAAACTACTACTTTTTTTCTTTAATCATTCTGTAATATGTTTTCTATCCTTTACAAAGCAAACAAAGGAAAGTTGGAGAACCATTTTTCCAAATTAATGCTTGCCACCAAACCAGATTACTCTCACACTAGTGATTCTTTCGAAAAGGTGTGCGAAACCAAAATTTTTCTCCCTAGAAGATATATACTAAAGATAAATCGAAATTGTTTTTTGTGGAGTTGATCAATTCTCTTTTATATATTGTGAATCAAAGATGAACAATGAGTAACAAAGATGGTGAAATGAATATTCAAAGGGCATGGTGAAGGTTTCTTATCATAGTTAAGGGTGTAAAAATCGCACCCCACTCATGAAATCTGTTCCTATCCGACATAATCAGGTTTCCCAACCAATCCATTCCGATTTGGAATCAACCAAACCCAGTTATACCCAAGCATATCAGAACCCAACTTAGTTATCGATCCAAATTAATATGAACCCAATTAGATATGGATACCAAAATCAGAACCGATCTGCATCTGACTTAAAGTCAACCCGAACCCAATTAGACCCGAGAAAACCCATTTATACACAACCCATTGTAACCCGACCCATGTCAATCCAGCCCATTACCAACCTAACATTATCAATCAAATATGTTTTGCTCATAACTTTAGTTCATGTTCTTTTAAATACTTCTATATAAGATATTAACAAATTGTTATTAATAAATTATCTTGACGTATTTGATAATATGATTATAGTTCACATTGGTCAAGTTTATTACCTTGTTCATTTATGTAATTTCTTGCGTTGTCGCGCACACAAGTATGAGGTATGCGTGTGCTGACCTAATTTTCGATTGCTATCAATAATGACTAGAAATGAAAGGACTAAACATATAATGAACTCTTCCAACTCCACCTAAATTCGATTTTAGCTGACCCAAGTCCATCCGAACATGACACGAGCCGACATAAGTCCATCCGAATCCAACTTGATCCGCACAAACTCATTTAGAACACGACTTATGTCTATCCGATTTGAGTAGAGCTGAAATGGTCCGACCCATACGCAACCCCGCACCCGAGTATACGTTGGTGGGGATTGATCTGACTTAAGTGGCTCCAACCCTACCCACACTCGATAAGGGAAAATGTTTGATCCTTTACGATCTAACCCAAACACAACCGACCCAACTCAGATTAACCCAAATGCACCCGATAACCGAGATTGACACCCCTAATCATATGTGAAACAAAAACCCTAATGCAACCATCCATTGTCACAACCTTGTTCATCAAGATTAATTAGAACCTGAAATGCAACCATTATCATTAAGGAAAGTCTCATGCCTATATTTGTCCACCAACTAATATAACTTTTTTCTTCAAATTTTTAATCAACACTCTAATAATGTGGAATTGAAATTTAGAATATGAACATATACTTGAAAGAGAGCCATAAAATTAGGTCTCTACTAGTGCAATTTATGCAAATTAGACCTATTGCATAACTTTTTGTGTGATGCATAATTTAACTTGTCTAGTTAATCATGTGGAGGTTTACAGGTATTTTATACATTCACAACGCATGTGCGTTTAAATTTTACAAAATCATAACCTTTTAGCTTTTGCTTAATTGCTCACATTATAAAACTTTGTTTTCAATAATTGTTCATATCAAAACCTAAGGAGCCTCATATTGTTATGAAATTCAGCATGGATGATCTATGTACCACGTACATAGTTACTCAATAAAATCCATTGCAATATTAACAAAACTTAACCATAAAAATTGGCCATAGTTATGACGATGACGATAATAATAATGATGATGATAATAATACTTGTAATATTATTTACCAAAAGTTCCTGAGCCATCAGGATTTCCATAGAAAGTAGCCCTAGCAGGTTTCCATGGGCTAGGCTGAAAATTTGGTCTCTTTGCATGAACGTCAGAAATGAAAACAACAAGAAATAACAAAGCCAAGATGATCCCTAGAGGAGATTTCATGGCGAATGGCTTAGAAATCAGCAAGAAGAGAAGGTGAAGTTGGTGAAAATAGATTTTTTTGGTGCTATTTATTTCTCTTCCCTCTCCCTAAATATATGTTGATGCTAGATTTTTGTTACGTTTTAAGCTATATTTAGTTAAAACAGCAGATTATTGGTTCTGTTGTTTCTTTAAAATTAAGGTGATTTGTTTCACCGTTAATATCATTGGTCATCTAAATTTAAGATTCTTCTTGTACTAATCAATACTAAAATGTTGAAAAATGGTTTTGAAAATAACTAGAAGTATTTCAGGCAATTATATGATAAATTGTAAAAGAAAAAAAAGGTTGTGACCTTATTACTACATGCTGGACGTTAATTAAAGAAGGTTTTGATCGATGAATATCAATTTTTTTTTGATAGGAAAAGTAACTAATCAAAAGAGCAGGCTTTATATTACTAGTTAGGAAAAAATATATTTTTTCAATATTAAAGTTTGCAAATTTCAAGTATACGGGATTGCAAATCAAAGTTAAACATATATAGGTGTGGAATATTTATGGATCAAATTCCATATCGTGGACCAAGATTTTGAATGAACTTCAAAATGTGAAGTAATTTTTTATAATCATTATGGAGTATTGTTATTTAACAAGCAATCAAATGTATGAGAGGCCTTTAAACCCTCAATTCTCACATCTCAATTCTCAACATTAGTAAAAAAAAATTGAAACAATCAAATTTTAGAAAATAAAGAAAAGTAAAAAAAGTATTGCATACTCCCTCCTTTTTCTTTTGTTGTTCTTATATTTCCCATTGGAAAATTTCAATATGTTAAACCTATTCTGAATCTTTCTATAAATAATACTTCATCCGTTCCATAATAAGTAAAACATAGGGATTAAGCACAGGATTTAATAAACATCACTTGCAAAAGGTAAAAAAAAATATCATAAAATACCCTTTATATTATCAAAAGGAGGAGAGAGAAAAGCAAACCACACAAGTTTGTGATGAATACTCTTGTCATTTTGTCACATTTTTTTCCATTTAAGGTATGTTTCACTTATTTTAAAACGTTCTAAAATAGTAAATGTTTCACTTATTCTAAAACGTTCTAAAATAGTAAAGGTTTCACTTATTATGGAACGGAGAAAGTATAATTTATGAATTAAATTTTCCATTACTTTTATGTTGCATAAACGTGTTCACACTATTTAAGGTTCGTTTGATTCAACTTATTTTGTCTTAGTTTATCTTATAAGATCTTATAAAATCTTATTTTTATCTTATTGTATCTAATCTGATCTGATCTTATCATATAAGATAGTTTATTATGCATTTTTAACATCTTATTTTATCTGATATGATCTTATCTTATAAGATCTTATTTTTTTTTGGGTAAAATGTAAGCTTTATATTACCAAAAAGACCATGAACATGTCATCCAGATACAGTAGCAAACAACCAAAGGACTTAAACAAGCAAAAGTCCAAACATTACAACAACACACGAAGCAACAAACAAAACCCCAGATCAGTTACAAGCAATTACAAAACTCTAAAACCAAGACTTATTAGCATCACACCATTTACAATCTATACACCCTCTAATTCTACTACGTACAAACATCCAATTGAATTTCTCTAACAATTTTGTGAGGATGTTTAACTGCTCCATTCCACAAAGCATGATTTCTTGTCTTCCAAATATGGTAAATCAAGTCCGCTAACGCAGAATAACCCATATCCTGTCTTCTCTTCTGCCTGAATTTCCTCCCCATCTCTTTCATGAAGTAAAGAGATTTTCATGAGTTTGCATTCTGATTCCTAACCAACTCATAATACCTCTGCAAATTCTAATACTGTAAGGGCATTTAATTTAAAGAACAAATGCATAAGGTTTCTGCTTCACTTGAACACAGCGTATAATGCTCATCATTGCTCACTCAAGCAGTAAACATCCTATCTTTTGTTTTCAATTAAGCTATCATTGTCATCCAAGCAATAAAGGAATGTTTAGGCAAATTATACCTATTCCACACCCAATGATGCTAGAACACCTTCAATTGCTGTCCTTTTAGCCAGCTGTAACCTTCCTTGACACTATATTTTTTCACCCCATTTTGTCACTGATTCCCCTGATAAGCATGCTTGAACACATCTTTTGCTTTACAAATCTGCTTCCAAACCCAACTGGAATTTTTAGGAGCATTATACTCCCACCAGTTTCTTCCTTAATATAAACACTATGCACCCACTTGATCCAAAGGACATCCTGTTTCTGAGCCACTTGCCAGATGTATTTATCAATAGCAGCCATGTTCCATGCATAACAATCTTGCATACCTAGACCCCCATACTTCTTACGTCTGCACATCTAATCCCAGGCACCAGGAGGACTTTCACTCAACACCAATTCACCATCCCATAAAAAGGATCTACACAGTTGAATAATCCTTTTCAACACACCTTTGGGCAGGACAAACACCTGAGCCCAATAAGAGTGAAGACTCAACAACATAGAATCAATCAACACAGTTCTAGCTGCATAAGATAGATGCCTTGAACTCTAGCAGACAATTCTATGCATAATCCTATCAATAAGAATATCACAACTAGGTTTGCTTAATCTTTTAGAGGTTATGGGAACCTCAAGATATCTAAAAGGGAAAGAACCTTTCTTGAACCATGTGATCTGTAGTATTCTCTGCTGCACCTCATCCTTCACATTCATAAAATAAATTGCTGTTTTATCAGGACTAGCATGCAAGCCAGATATAAGAGCAAAAGCTTTCAAAGTCCGACAATACAACTGACTGCATATCACTTTTACTGAAGAGCATTAAGTCATCACAAAAATAAGACGAGTGAGCTTGAGTTGATTGCATCTGTAATGAAAGAGAAGGACTCTTTTTTTGCACATTTTATTCATTAATCTTGTAAAGTTCTCCATGGCAAGAACAAAGATCAATGGTGAAATCAGATCACCTTGCCTCAACCCCTTTTTACCTTGGAAAAATCCACAAATATCTCCATTGATACTCAAAGAAAAGGTAGGACTAGTTATACATTCTATAATCCATCTTACAAATTTCTCAAGAAAATCAAACCCACCAACAATTCTCGAATAAAATTCTAGTTTAAGGAATCATAGGCCTTCCTCAAATCAACCTTCAAAGTGCTTCTTGGAGGTTGAGACTTCCTTTTGTAATGTTTCATCATGTCTTGACAAATTAAATGTTATGCATGATCACTGTATTTTTTACAAAGGCACTTTGACCCTCATCTACAACAATAGGCAACACTATCCTTAATCTGCTACATAACATCTTAGAGATGATCTTATATAGCACATTAAACATGCAATAGGCCTGAACTGTTTTACATCATTTGGTTGTTCAACCTTTAGAATAAGGCAAAGATTAGTAGCATTAATTTGCTTTAAAAGCTTACCTGTTTGGAAAAAAAAATTAAGAACAACTTTGCAAATATCATCACGAATACTTGACCAAGCATGCTTAAAGAAATGACTATTGTAGCCATCTGGTCTAGGGGACTTGTTCACATTAATGTCCCAAAGTGCTTGTTTAACATCTTCTCTACTAAACTCAGCACATAATAGTTGTTGCTGTTCAGAATTAAGTAGATTTATTCAGAATAGTATTACTAACATGGCCTTCCACTGGAGGAGCAATACCCAACAACTGCTTATAAAATTCAAAAAAAGCCATTTCTATCTTCTCCCTCTCTTCTTACCATAATCCATTCACATCCTTATTTCTACAGACTTGATTCTGAAACCTTCTCTTCTTTAAGCAAGCATGGAAACATCTCGAATCCAAATCCCCACTATATTTCCACTCTTGTTTCACCTTCTGTTTCAAGAAGCTAATTATGGCTTTATGCAACTCAAAATACTTCACTCTAGCTTCATTCTCCTGACTATACAACTCACTATTAAGAGGATCTTGATGTACTAACCCTGTATAGTGATCGAATGTTGCATATCTTCCTCAACTGCTTGTTCAATGTTAGAGAACTTTCGTTTATTCAACTCTTTTAATACACTTTTCAACTTCTTCAGCTTAGTGACAACTTGGTACATAGGAACACCTTGCACTCTGTCCCTCCAAACTCCCTGCACCTTATCCATGAAATCTTCAGCTAAGATCCACATGTTAAAAACCTAAATGCTTTAGGTTTATTAACCCTCTGAATCTCACATCTGATTACATAGGGACAATGGTTTGAGATACTCTCAGGAAGAAAAAGAGCAACAACATCCCCCAAACAGATCATCCCAGGTTTGATTGGCCAAAACACTATCTATCTTTGAAAAAACACGATCTTCTCCCTCCTGCTTGTTACTCCAAGTAAAAAAGGGACCAAAAGACTTGTGATCTTCCAAACCACTGTAATCCTCCACATTTTTAAAAGATTTTCATAAATATATTAAGGTATTTATGTAGTTATATTTAAATCCAAATGAGTTTGGAAATGGTTTGACTTTTAAAAAGGGTTGACTATTTTTAAAAGTCAACTAAAAATATTTTGCATGGCTTAACAAAACTTGTAATATTTTAATTAAGCATGTTTTAAATAAGAGTTTAATTTTTAAAAGCATATTTAAAAAGAAAACTTAATGGAATCGAAAGCCCAAAAGTAATAAAAAGGGAAAGGATAATTTGATGACTAAAGTCCTAATAAGCCCATCTTGTTAGTCATCAAAGTTTTAATTATTGAAATTTCTTTTCCTAAGCCCAAAAGGATTAGCCTATTTAAATATCCTAAAAACCCAATTATTTTGCCCTACATTCTATTTTCTCTCTCCTCCCTTGCACGTACTTCTGAATTTTCTCTCTCCCCTCACTCGACATTTTCTCTCTCCTCTCTCTTTGTGCGTGAGTTCCTATTTTGCTCTCAAAAATCGTTTCTTCTTCGCTAAGTAACGTTTCTTGTTGAACAAGAAACGTCACAAATATTTTCTTGAAGCCGAAACCCTGCTGCCGCCGGTCCTTGCTGCTGTCCTTCAGTCCGGCGCTGCTCTTCCTCCTCCAATTTCGGTTGTTTTTCTTTACTTCTCCTTTAAAATTCCATTAAAGTCCTAATTTTTATTGTTATTTTATTACTATTTACATGATTATGATTTGAGTTATTATTTATTATGAAGAATTTAGTTTCGGTTCTCATATGTATAAAAGAAAAAAATTTCAGATTTATTATTTTTAGTTTTAATCATGAAAGATATGGTTTTTTAGGGTTTTAAATCACTAGAAACCGTATATTTAGAGTATGAATATGAATTTTGATTGGAATACGATTTTTATATGTATTTAAAATATTTTCAGAAAGTTTAGAAAATTTTATAAATGCTGGAAATTCAGAAAGTTAGTATTTTAAGGCTTTTAATGATTTTTAATCACTAGAATAGTTGTACTATACTAGGGATTAAAAATAACGAGATTTTAAATTATAAAAACGATTTTTAAAGAGTTTAAAAAGGTTTGGGACGTTTTAAAGTTGCTGTATTTTTTTTTAGTTCAAGTATTTACTTGATTTTTTATTGTTGTAGGGGAGAATTTATATGGGGACTTTTAGAACATAAAAGTGGCCTACCGTTGCGTTTACACAAGGTACGTACATAGTCTACGTGCTATATGGTTAGAAACATGCTTTAGGGATGTTTTTATTTTGTAGTATCATGTATAGGACCTTGTTGTTCATATATATGATTCACTGAAATTGCTTTACATGTTACTTGCCTGTGTGCTACATGTAAACTAAGAATATGTATGAGTGTGACTGTTTGTATGGAAGTTTGATGCAAGCAGATAAGTTTAGTTTTTGGTGTTAATTCGTGAGTGAATTAATGTAAGTAGGTTGGAATCATGTGTTACATAGATTCTTTGAAGTTATTTATTTATCTTATAAGAACCGTGGATCTTATTTGGTAAGTATGAGTTATATCTCTATAAAGATACAATTTACTGTTGGCTAGGTTCAACAGGCAAGTTAGTAAAGAATAAAAGAAGTTAAAAGAGTCTTGAATGATAAGTTGTGAACACTTGTTGATTCTAAGATTAAAAAGGAGTTTGTGAGTTTATGTGATTGTTAGTTGTGAGTGTTATGTGCTTGGTTGGTGTCAACACAAGTATAAAAATGAATGCAACGTAAAGTGAAACGAGATAGGTTATAGACTTTAGACTGGTGCACGTCTAGAGTTGGACACTAAGGGTTGGGATACATAGTCCGCCGTGATATGTATTTTCCTAGGATTGGATTGATCACCTTTCCTTTTTAGCTCAAAGGTTCCTCGATATCGCATCATTGGAATATGTGGTAGCCCCATATCTCCTATTCAGTATAGACAACTCGTCCCATAACTATTCCATTTAAAGAAGAAATAAAAGTTTAGAGTCTAGTTCAGTAAGAGTCATCTGCAGTTTGTTATATGTTATTATTATTTATGTTGTAGTATCATGTTTAGGATTATTTATGCTGATATGTAGTACTCAGCTTTGCTGATTACGTGCTGTTGTGTGTGTGATCATGGCTTTGCCTATTGATCCTGTGTGATCCTTCGGGAGCAGAGTCAGTAGCATTGACATTACAGGTTCAGAATGCATTCATTGGGGATCTGGAATGGAGAGGCTTATACTTAGTATATTAAGTTGTTTCGTAGGACATCTTTACTAAGTTTGAGGTTTTAGTTGGTGTGTTTAGTTTCGAAACAGTTTCATCTATTTCATAAGTTTAATAAAGTTGATTTTTTTTAGTATTGTTTTCCGCTGCAAAATTCTGAGTAAGCCGAAACGTTTTCACACGGGCGATAATGCCTGGGTAATTTCTAGATTCGTTATAAAAGTATTTTCTAGAAAGAGAGAATTATCGGGTGTTACAAAGTGGTATCAGAGCTTAGGTTAGTTTAAGACTTATAGGCGCCTAACTAACTAGCTTATTAAGTGACTTTAGTTTTAAGTTACCTAGCTTATTGGTTATTTGAAGGAAACCTTAGTATGCTCCTACGTTTCCATTTCGAAAATGAGACAAAATATTTTGAGGATCAAATTTTTTTTTTAAGAACCGAATATTTTCGGAAATTGAGGTTCGAAATTCTTTTCCGAAAATTTACGGAGTTCGAAATTTTTTTTTTTTCGAAAACGTTGCGAGTCCGAAAAAAAAAAAAAAAATTTCGAGTAAATTTTTTTTTCGAACTTGGAGTTCAAAATTTTTTTTTAGAAAATTTATTTAGGCACAAAAGTAATGTTATTTATAAAAAGTGTCTGCATTATTTTCATCCTTTAAGGTTTATAGCATGACATTGTGAGAATGGGTAGTATAAGAAGGGCATATAGGATAGAAATATTATATGCCTGCATTGAAAATTAGTTCAGCATCGTCATTATTTTCTTCCCTGCAAATAAGTGCATTATTATTTTTCTTCCCTGCTAACGATGCATGAATGTTTTCTTTCCTGCTAATTGTTATATCCTTCTTGCCTATTAAAGTGTTATATTTTACATGCCTTTGTTTTCTTACCCTTTGATTTTGGTGGGAATACGTTAAGGAAGAGTGCTAAACCTTTTGGTTATTGTGATGTAGCTCTACTATTATGGCTGCAAATTTAGGAAACTATTTAACCCTATCGTCCTGACTGACGATGAAGACGACGACCTATCCACCCATTGACCATAGGAATATGAAGAACTGCATTGGATAATGCTGCATCTTGAAGGACAATATGCTAGGGATGATGAAGTCATCATAGAAATGGATCATGCTAGAGGACTACCAGGGAAGACATATATGATGCATGTATGAGGTGGAATCTGAACCTGAGGAAGACTTGGACACCATACCTACTAGGCAGTCTAAGATCAAGAGAAATTCGTTGACTACTATGAGACTGACGAAGAGGACGAAGTTAGTGATGAAGACTTTGTACCTCAACAATATAAGGAAGATAAGGATAAGGATGGCAGTGTAGTGCCATAGGTTATATACATATAGATATTTTTATATATATATATATATATATATATATATATATATATATATATATATATATATATATATAGAGTATATAAGGTTTTAGTTAAAAGAATAATGTTGGGTATGTACCAACAGGACGAAAGTGTTTTATAGGATTAGCATTTTAGGAAATATATATATATACTAGTGTGTTATTTTATTTCACATTTTTCTTTTTTCCCTTCTATGGAAGAATAAAATTTAGTTTGTTTATTCAAGGAGTAAAATTTATTTTGGACACGTAATGGGGAATATTTTTTTTTTATTTTCATTATGTGATTCAATTTTCTTGCTTAAATTCATATGACTATGAATTTATTTACGTGAATAACTGTATGAATATTAGTGAACATTCCATGTTGAAACTTAGTGAAATTGTATGTTGATGCGATCTTTAGTGATCAAATCAAGTATTGTCTTGCTTAGATGACTATAAGTTTTCTGGAACCTGAGTAGAGTTATATTACTTTCAGGTCCCGAAGTAGAATGGCTAACAACACTGAACTAGCGATGCTATTCGCCTCTTGGCGGAGAAACTGAACAGGACAAGGTTGAACGTCCAGAGACTGCTGGAGAGATGTTTGAAAGACTGTCCAAAGTGAAACCACCTTATTTAAGGGACAAGCTGACCCTACTTTCCTAGAAACTGGATTAGGGAATTTGAAAAGTTTTTGAGGTAGTAATTGCCCTGCTGATATGAGAGTAGGACAAGCTGTTTTATACCTAAAGATGAGGCTGATTGTGGTGGAGAGAAAATGGGGCTAGATTGAGTGCTGCTGAGGGATTCAATTGGGAAGCCTTTGTGATTGTGCTGAGAGGAAAGTTTTACCCTGCCTTCATGAGAAAGCAGAAAGCCCAAGAGTTCATCAACCTTAGAATGGGTAGTATGACCATTTCTGAATACTATAGTAAGTTATAACCTTGTCTAGGTTTGCACCTGAGGTGGTAGCTACTGAGGAGCTTAAGGCTCAGAGGTTCGAACAGGGTTGACTGATGAATCCAGCTGGGATTAGGGGGTGAGACCTTTACATCCTTAGATGTAGTGTATGGGAGAGCTTCTCATATTTATGGGTTGCAATCGAGAAGAGGATAAGAAGGCTGGAATAGTTGGTGAAAGAGAAAGAGGTTAGTACTGGGGAAACCAAGTAACTTTAAGAAAAACCGGAATGGGAATGGGAACTTTCAAGGAAGGAACAACCAGGATAACGTAGTCAGGGTAGACCTGAGAGGGTTACAATTCAATTCTGTGACAAAAACCATCCTGGGAGAGACTGTAAGGAGACAGTGACCTGCATTTTGCAGAAGAAGGGTCACAGAGAGTATGAGTGCTACGCTAAGCACGGAAAAGGTTTGGATCAGGGAAACAGGTAATCAGGCTAGACCAGGGTCTAATCAATAGGGAACCAGGGTCCTAAGCCTGGAGGTCAGAATAACCAAGGGAACCATAGTAGGCCTACTGCTAATGATAATCCTACCCAGAACAAACCTGCAGGAAAAGTGTTCGTGATGAGTCATAACGAGGCAGAGAGATCTGCGGATGTGGTAACTGGTAATTTCTCTATCAACTCAGTTTTCGTTAAAACGTTATTCGATTCGGGGGCTACTTATTCTTTTATTTCGCCTTCTGTTTTAAAGAGTCTGGGATTGGTGGAGTATGAGTCAATTGACTTGTCTGTTAGTATTCCTACTGGGGAAGTCGTTAAGTGTACTAAGTTGTTAAGAACTTACCTTTGAAGATAGGAGGGAGTGTCTTTCCATCCGATTTGATCGAGTTTAACTTAGGAGATTTAGATGTGATTCTTGGGATGAACTGGTTGAGTCATTACAAGGCCAGGATCGATTGTGAAGTCCAGAAAGTAGTGTTGAGAAACCCTTCGGGAAAATTTACCTCATATAGACGATTTGGGAAACCTAAAAACTTTGGGTGATCTCTGCTCTGCAAGTGCAGAAGTTGATGAGAAAGGGGTGTGAGCTGTTTTTCTGTAGCGTGCAAGATGTGAGTAAAGAAGCGAGTTAAAACTTGAGGATGTTCCAATAGTGAATGAGTTTATGGACGTATTTCCGAGTGAAATTTCAGGATGCCGCCTGCAAGAGCTGTTGAGTTTACCATAGACTTAGTTCCTGGAACTGCACCTATATCTAAGGCACCTTATAGAATGGCACCTCCTGAGATGAGTGAGTTAAAGACACAATTGCAAGAACTTTTGGATAAGGGTTATATCAGACCTAGTGCATCGCCTTGGGGAGCTCCTGTTTTGTTCGTGAAGAAAAAGGATGGGAGTATGAGATTATGTATAGACTATAGGGAGTTGAATAATGTTACCATCAAAAACAAGTACCCTTTGCCTAGAATAGATGACCTATTCGATCAACTGAATGGAGCGAGTGTGTTCTCGAAGATTGACTTACGTTCAGGATATCATCAATTGAGGGTAGCTGATAAGGATGTACCTAAGACTGCCTTTAGAACGCGTTATGGTCACTACGAGTTCACTGTAATGCCATTTGGGTTAACCAATGCTCCTGCTATATTTATGGATTTGATGAATAGAATCTTTCACGAGTTTTTAGATAAGTTCGTAGTGGTTTTCATTGACGACATTTTGATATATTCGAGGAATGAAACCGAGCATGATGAACATTTGAGGATTATCTTGGAAACCTTGAGGAAGAACCAATTATATGCCAAGTTCTCTAAGTGTGAGTTTCGTTTGGAGAAAGTAGCATTCTTGGGTCATTTTGTGTCTAAGGAAGGAGTCTCTGTAGATCCTGCTAAGATTCAAGCTGTGAGTGAGTGGCCAACTCCAAAGAGTGTGAGCGACATTAGAAGTTTCTTGGGTTTAGCTGGCTATTATAGGAGATTTGTGAGGGATTTCTCAAGATAGCGAGACCTATGACTAATTTAATGAAAAAGGAGTCCAAGTTTGAGTGGAATGAGAAGTGTGAGGAAGCTTTCCAGATCTTGAAGATCGTTTAACCACTGCACCTGTCTTAACCCTACCTGATGGGAATGAGGGATTTGAGGTCTATAGTGATGCTTCGAAGAATGGTTTGGGTTGTGTATTGCAACAGAATGTAAGGTAATAGCTTATGCATCGCGTCAACTGAAACCTTATGAGGCTAATTACCCTACCCATGATCTAGAGTTAGCTGCCATATTGTTTGCATTGAAGATTTGGAGGCATTATCTTTATGGGTCAACTTGCAAGATATTCACAGACCATAAGAGTTGAATACATTTTACCCAAAAAGACTTGAATATGAGCAAAGAAGATGGCTAGAGTTGATTAAGGATTACGATCTAGACATCCAGTATCATGAGGGAAAGCAAATGTGGTTGCTGACGCCTTGAGTCGAAAATCGAGTCATAGCTTGAGTGCTTTGATAGTCCCTGAGGAGTTGTGTAGAGATATGCAAAGGTTGAACCTAGAAATTTTAAATCCTCTAGACTTAGTAATCTTTCTTTGGGAGTGTCAGTTTTCGATGAGATCATTGAGGGACAAGCGGGGATGAGCATCTAGATAAGATAAAGAGAAAATGAAGCAAGGTAAGGAAGTAGACTTCAAGATTCATGATGATGGGAGTCTAAGGTTTAAAGGGAGGTGGTGTGTACCACAGAAGTGCAAGACCTTAAAGAGACGTCTTATGGATGAGGGCATAATACTCCTATTCCGTGCACCCTGGGGGTGACAAACTGTATAAGGATCTTAAGGTGATTTATTGGTGGCCGAACATGAAGCGAGAGGTAGCTGAGTATGTATCTAGGTGTCTAACCTGTCAGAAAGTGAAGATAGATCATAAGACCCATGGGGAAAGTCCAACCACTAGAGGTTCCTGGATGGAAGTGGGATTCGATTTCTATGGACTTTGTGACTGCCTTACCCAAGTCGAGGAGTGGAAATGATACCATTTGGGTTATAGTGGATAGACTGACCAAGTCCGCTGTTTTCATACCTATTAAGGAGACATGGAAGAAGAAGCAACTCGCTACAACCTATATCAAGCATGTAGTGAGATTGCACGGAGTTCCAAAGGACATTATTCGACGTGACTCTAGATTTCTATCTAAGTTTTGGAAAAGGTCAAACAAACCTTGGGACAACATTAAAGATGAGTACCGCCTTTCACCCTGCGACCGATGGTCAGACTGAGAGGACTAACCAAACTATGGAGGATATGTTGCGAGCTTGTGCTATAGATTTTCAAGGAAGTTGGGAGGACCAATTAGATTTGATTGATTTCTTAAACAATAGCTACCATGCGAGTATAAAGATGGCACCTTTTGAGGCGTTATATGGACGGAAGTGTAGAAGTCCCATTTGCTGGAATGACTATAGTGAGAATGTAGTTTTGGGGACGAATTCATTGAGGAGACCGTCAAGAACGTTAGATTGATTCAGGCTCGAATTCAAGCTGCGCAAGATAGGCAGAAGAGTTATGCAGACTTAAAACGGCGCGAAGATGAGTTCGCTGTAGGTGATAAAGTATTCCTGAAAGTATCACCCACCAAAGGCGTTATGAGATTTGGGAAAAAGGGCAAGCTGAGTGCTAAATATGTAGGCCCATATGAGATTTTGGAGCGCATTGGGAAAGTAGCTTATAGATTGGCATTGCCAATGGATTTGAAAAGATGCATGATGTGTTTCATATATCCCAATTGAAGCGCTATATCCCTAATGAGCGCCATGTGTTAGAGCCTGAACGAGATCAGATAGATAGTAGCCTCACTTATGAGGAAAGACCTGTCAAGATTCTCGACAGGAAAGTGCGTAGTACGCGTAACAAGGATGTTCATATTGTCAAAGTTCTTTGGTCTAACCACGAGTCAGAAGAGGCAACGTGGGAAGCCGAAGAGGATATGAAGAAAAAGTATCCAGACCTATTCCTTGAGGTGAGTTACGAGGGCGTAACTCGTTTTCTTTAAGGGGGGTAGAATGCGATAAATTTCGCGCTTTTTGTCTATTTTTATGAGATTTTCATGTATATGTATGCCTATGTTGGGCAATTTGCACATGTTAGTGCAAAAGAAGTAGAGTCTCCGCATAAGAAAAGTGTTCATAAGTAACACAAGTGTTTTAAAAATGGGAAAGTGCACGAGATGCACTACCTTTCTTCAAAGATTTTCGAAATGATGAGTTCAAACTTTCGAAAGACGAGGGTTTTGTGTTAAGTTTCGGGACGAAACTTCTTTTAAGGGGGGTAGACTGTAATCCCCCACATTTTTAAAGGATTTTCATAAATATATTAAGTATTTATGTGTTATATTTAAATCCAAATGAGTTTGGAAAATGTTTGACTTTTAAAAAGGGTTGACTATTTTAAAAGTCAACTAAAAATATTTTCATAGCTTAAAAAATTGTAATATTTTAATTAAGCAGTTTTAAATAAGAGTTTAATTATTAAAAGCATATTTAAAAGAAAACTTAATGGAATCGAAAGCCCAAAAGTAATAAAAAGGGAAAGGATATTTGATGACTAAAGTCCTAATAAGCCCATCTTGTTAGTCATCAAAGTTTTAATTATTGAAATTCTTTTCCTAAGCCCAAAAGGATTAGCCTATTTAAATATCCTAAAACCCAATATTTTGCCCTACATTCTATTTTCTCTCTCCTCCCTTGCACGTATTCGATTTTCTCTCCCCTCACTCGACATTTTCTCTCTCCTCTCTCTTGTGCGTGATTCTATTTTCTCTCAAAAATCGTTTCTTCTTCGCTAAGTAACGTTTCTTGTTGAACAAGAAATGTCACAAAAATTTTCTTGAAGCCGAAACCTGCTGCCCGGTCCTTGCTGCTGTCCTTCAGTCCGGCGCTGCTCTTCCTCCTCATTTGGTTTTTTTCTTTACTTCTCCTTTAAGATTCCATTAAAGTCTAATTTTTATTGTTATTTTATTATATTTACATGATTATGATTTGAGTTATTATTTATTATGAAGAAATTTATTTCGGTTCATATGTATAAAAGAAAAAAATTTCAGATTTATTATTTTAGTTTTAATCATGAAAGATATGTTTTTAGGGTTTTAAATCACTAGAAACGTATATTTAAAGTATGAATATGAATTTTGATTGGAATACGATTTTTATATGCATTTAAAATATTTTCAGAAGTTTAGAAAATTTTATAATGCTGGAAATTCAGAAAGTTAGTATTTTAAGGTTTTAATGATTTTTAATCACTAGAATAGTTGTATATACTAGGGATTAAAAATAACGAGATTTAAATTATAAAAACGATTTTTAAAGAGTTTAAAAGGTTTGGGACGTTTTAAAGTTGCTGTATTTTTTTTAGTTCAAGTATTTACTTGATTATTTTATTGTTCTAGGCGGAGAATTTAAGTAGGGGACTTTTAACATAAAAGTGGCCTACCGTTGCGTTTACACAAGGTACGTACATAGTCTACGTGCTATATGGTTAGAAACATGCTTTAGGGATGTTTTATTTATTAGTATCATGTATAGGACCTTGTTGTTCATATATATGATTACTGAAATTGCTTTACATGTTACTTGCCTGTGTGCTACATGTAAACTAGAATAGTATGAGTGTGACTGTTTGTATGGAAGTTTGATGCAAGCAGATAATTAGTTTGGTATTAATTCGTGAGTGAATTAATGTAAGTAAGTTGGAATCATGTGTTACATAGATTCTTTGAGTTATTTATTTATCTTATAAGAACCGTGGATCTTATTTGGTAAGTATGAGTTATACTCTATAAAATACAATTTACTGTTGGCTAGGTTCAACAGGCAAGTTAGTAAAGAATAAAAGAAGTTAAAAGAGTCTTGAATGATAAGTTGTGAACACTTGTTGATTCTAAGATTAAAAAGGAGTTTGTGATGTTTATGTGATTGTTGTGTGAGTGTTATGTGCTTGGTTGGTGTCAAACAAGATATAAAATGAATGCAACGTAAAGTGAAACGAGATAGGTTATAGACTTTAGACTGGTGCACGTCTAGAGTTGGACACTAAGGGTTGGGATACATAGTCCGCGTGATATGTATTTTCCTAGGATTGGATTGATCACCTTCCTTTTAGCTCAAAGGTTCCTCGATATCGCAGGTCAATTGGAATATGTGGTAGCTCCCATATCTCCTACTTCAGTATAGACAACTCGTCCCATAACTATTCCATTTAAAGAAGAAATAAAAGTTTAGAGTCTAGTTCAGTAAGAGTCATCTGCAGTTTGTATATATGCTTATTATTATTTATGTTGTAGTATCATGTTTAGGATTATTTATGCTGATATGTAGTACTCAGCTTTGCTGATTACGTGCGTGTTTGTGTGTGTGATCATGGCTTTGCCTATTGATCCTGTGATGATCCTTCTGGTGAGCAGAGTCAGTATTGCATTGACATTACAGGTTTGCAGATGCATTGCATTGGGGATCTGGAATGGAGAGGCTTATACTTAGGGGGTGTTTGGTTTAGATAGGGGAAAAGGTAAGGGTATAAGAAAGAGAAACAAGGAGAATGGAAAGGAAAACCCTTTGATTAAAAAGGTTGTTTGGGATAAAAAAAGTCATCTTCAACTTCTCACCATCCTCCACCATGTTCCCCCTCCCTCTCTCTCCAAGAACCACCTCCACCTCACGTTACCCCCCTCCCTCGCCTCTGCCACCTCACTATTGTTAATAACCACCGTCCACCACCACTGCGAAATTACCGCCACCATCACCACCGCCAAGTAACCATTGAAGGAGAAATTTGAGATTTTAAAGGTCAAATTCAACCATAAAAACTTCAGATCTAAAGTTTTCATGGCCGAATTTGACCCTTAAAGCCATAATTATTGATAAGAAGAAGTATTCATCCATTCTTACTCTTGATTTTTTTCTTTCAAGTTTTTAGGCTTATGGCTTTTCAAGTGTTGTTGGTGGATTTTTGGGTGGTTGTGTTGTTTGGGAGGAAGTGGTGATGGGTTTATGGGTGCATGTGGTGGATTTTTTCCGGTGGTTTGGTGGTGGCGGTGTTTGGTGTGGCGGTGATGGTGGTTGGTGTGACGGTGACGGTAGTTGGTGTGGCGGTGACGGTGGCTAGGATGGTGGGTCAGTGGTTTGGGTGGTGGTACAATGTCTGGGGTGGTGGTTGTGGTGGTTGTGGTGGTGGTCAACCATTGGTCAAGGTGACCATGGAGTAGAGAAGGGAAAGGGTAAGTGAAACCTTAGGGGGGGATGGGTAATGGAAGTAGAGGACTTTGGGGTAATGAGGAGGGTAAAGGGTATGATTAAAATGTGTTAACAAACAACAAGTAAGGGAATCGACCTATTTGATTCTCTTACCCTTTCCTAAAAACCCCCAACCAAACGCCCCCTTAGTATAGTTGAAGTTGTTTCGTAGGGACATCTTTACTAAGTTTGAGGTTTTTAGTTGGTGTGCTTTAGTTTCGAAACAGTTCTCATCTATTTCATAAGTTTAATAAAGTTGATTTTATTTTAGTATTTGTTTTCCGCTGCAAAATTCTGAGTAAGCCAAAACGTTTTCACACGGGCGATAATGCCTGGGTAATTCTCTAGATTCATTATAAAAGTATTTTCTAGAAAGAGAGAATTATCGGGGTGTTACAACCACTATCTCTGACACAAATCCTAAACCCAGCAAATTCCTCTAAGGTAATAGCTGATCCAATTCATTCATATGCAGGACATTATTAAAGTCTCCTCCTATGACCCACGAACCTCTAATTGCACCACCAATCTTAATTATTGCCTTCCATAATTTATCTTTATCTTTTGCATCATTTAAACCATACACAAATTAAAAGTGACATTAAACTGCTTTCTAGAAGCTAAATGACACACTTCACAATGAATCAACTGAGTGGAACACACAATTATATTCACTGTCAATATACTAGCAGGTAGCCATAACACCCACATTCTGCCACCCTTATGATGTTGGTAATTTGTAACTACGGTTTTTTCACCAAGTACCCCCGAGTTTTCAAAAAATTCACCTTGTACCCTCCAAGTTTTCAAAATTCACAGGGTACCCCTAAGTTTCAATCTAATACACGAGGTACCCTTAAATGCCCTTAATGACTAACGGTGTTAATCGCCGTTAGTCATTAACCCTAATTTTATGTTTTCAACTCTAATTAACCTCTAAACCTAACCCTAACCCTAACCCTAACCCTAAACCCTAAACCCTAAACCTAAACCTAACCACCCTTCCCCCACCCTCCCACCACCCCTACCCCCTGTCCCACCCCCACCCCACCCCCTACCCCCTGTCCTACCCCCTCCCCACTGCCCCAGCCCCCTTCCCTCACCCCAGCAGCCACCCCTCCCCCACCCTCGCAACCCTCACCCCACTGTAGCCCCCACCCTCCCTCTCCCACTCCACGCAATTTTCGCAGCCCCTGAAATCTCACCCCCACAGCACACCCCCACAGCACACCCCCACAACACCACCCAACCCCCGCGCCACTACAACACCATCTCGCTTCCATTTTCGCACCCCCTCCCCCACCGTCATTGCACCACCCTCCTCCAATTTCCGCGAAACAAAAAGTCCCCCCACAGCGAAAAAAACAGAGAGAAGAAAAAGGGGTTGCAGGCGGCGCGGGGGGCGCAGGCGATGGGGTGCGAAAATGGAAGAGGGTGGTGCTGTGGTTGGCGCGGGGGTGGGGGGAAGGTCGGGGGGCGCGCGATGGGGAGGGAGGGGTGGGGGGACTGCTGAAATGAACTGAGAGGGGGAGGAGGGCGGCGCGAGGGTGGGGGAGGGGCTGCGGGGGTGGGGGAGGAGGGCGGCGCGAGGGAGCGAGGGTGAGGGAGGAGGGCGGTGCGAGGGTGGGGGAGGGGGCAGGGGTGGTGGGAGGGTGGGGGTGGGTGGTGGGGTGGTGGGTTAGGGTTAGGGTTAGTGTTAGTGTTAGGGGTAGGGGTTAGGATTAGGGTTAAGATTAGGGGATTAATTAGGATTAAAGCAGAAAATTAGGGTTAATAACTAACGGCGGTTAACACCGTTAGTCATTAAGGGCATTTAAGGGTACCCCGTGTATTAGATTGAAACTTAGGGGTACCCTGTGAATTTCGAAAACTTGGAGGGTACCAGGTGAATTTTTTGAAAACTCGGGGGTACTTGGTGAAAATTGTAACTATACTCCATCCATCACCCACCTTATTATATACCTTTGGGAGGTTAACCATCTTCACCCTTGTTTCAAGAAGGCCACAAAGTCCTAAGTTGTTACGAGACAAGAACCATCTCACATCATTATGCTTCAAAGGACTATTGAGACCCCTTATATTCCAGAATCCTATATTATCCATGAGGAGGGACAAACTCCCCCACTTCATGTTGTTTACCTTGTCCTCCTCTTGGATATGCTTTGTCACCAATCACTTGGTTTGTACCATCTGGAACTATGTTATCATCATCTTGTTGGCACCACCTTGACATCTATCTATGACAACACCATCTCAGGCTCCCAATGTTTAATGATGACAGGTTTTCTATCACACATGATGGGGGCTAGCATCAATAACTTTAATTTTATCATCCATTTGTTGGAATTTTAATAATTAGTTAATTAATTAATTAAGTTGGCCCACCTTTATCTCTACTTAGATTATGTTAAGCCCAACCACTTCCCACCACTATCTCCACTATCTTCTAAGTAACATTATCACGTTTATAGCTAGAAAAGAGGGATTATGTTGATGGTACAACTTTCCTTATATAATGTTATTCATCTCTCATGAAAAGGTCATTGTATCCACTTCATTCTAAAAAAAGTCTCTACACCATCTAACCAGAGGAAGAAGGATTCAACAACTATTCTGAGTATATACATAAGATTAATATAGTTTGATAACGCGTTGGTTTTGGGCAAGCGTTTTTGATCTTTTTCATCTCAATATTTCAATTTGTGCAATGGCTGGAGGTATTTCATAATCCCTTAAAGTTTCCGCATTTATATATTCATCTTGTATGAATTTAATTGCTCGTATATTTGGTATCAAGAGCCATGTTTTCCTCTGCCTTGTATTTGATGTTAGGTGGGTTTTAGTATACTGATGTTGTTGATATTGTTCGATGATGCATGATATATTACTGATGTTGTTGTGATAATTGTATGATGTCTGCTGCATGATGTATGTTGTATGATGTGTTCTTGTTTTTGGGAGGATTAATGGAGTGCCTTACAATACTCCTAATTGCCGCTGAACATTCATATATATTTTGTTTTTTTTGAGGCGTGTTTGTATATGCCTTTTGAGCTTTTATCAAGATATTCAGTTTAGCAAATCACATTTTCTTTTGTTTTGATAATATTTTATGGTCGGAGTCATGAATTAGTGGAGTACAGTACTTTTATCATCTTGCTGCCATGTTTTGTATAATTCATATTTTTTTTTGTCCCATATGGAGGTTACATAATGTGTGTGGACAGTGGAGGTTTCATTAAACACTTTGAATTTGCGTCTATTTGAATTTGTCGATTTTCTGTTTAACAAGATTGGCTGCAGTAAAAGAGAAGTTTGTTAAGGAAAATGTATAAGTACTACTACTCTTGTTTTATTATCTGCAAAGTTTTTCTTTTGTGAGATGGATCAATTATCTTATGATCAAATATATAGTACATGTATAGATAATATTTCAGTATATTAAATTAAGCTAAAAGTTGAGTGGTTCAAAATTTTATTAGTTGAGGATAGGCACATCGCCTCTAGTTATTAAAATTTTATTTTGGAATCACATGTGGATACTAGACTTTGTTGTAATTAATTATATATGATATAATAAAACTTACCCACATGAATTTTATTGTGTTTGAACAGTTAATTGGGGTGAAATATAAATTTTGTTTCTTAAGCATCCCACAAGAATTAAGAAATTGATACAGTTTATTAGTTTCACCATATGGTTATTACTATAAATCTAATTGAGTAAACTTTAGCCCACATGCAAGTTTTATGTCACTAGATTCATATTTTAGATGATTTACATTGGCAAAACATGATTAATGTTAATTATTAATAAGCATGATTATTTATACCTGTAATTTATTTTTGCAGTAGTTTTATCTGGAAATATTTCTGATATCAAATGTGACATTCCTGATTAACGGGTGATAAATAAGGTGTGGAAAGAAAGAGTGTTACTGCAGTTGGGATGGATGGATATTGACTATGCTATTAGGAAAGACGAACCGCCTATCATTACTACGAGTAGTACTCCAGATGCAGTTGATCTTTATGAAATTAGGAGAGGTCTAACCGCCTCTCTATTATGTTCATAAAGACCAAGATTAATGGTAGTATTCGTGGTTCCGTCGATAAGCATACCAAAGTCAAGGATATTCTTAATGCCATAGATGAGCAGTTTGCATCTTCTGACAAAGCTCTTGCTAGCACCTTAATTATGCAGTTCTCATCCATAAGACTTACTGAGGTTATGGGAGTGCATGATCATATCATGCACATGAGGGATACTGCAATTCAGCTTAAGGACTTAGAAGTTACCATTTGTGACACTTTCCTTCTGCATTACATTTTATGCACTCTTCCTCACCAATATGGCCCTTTTAAGGTCTCTTACAACACACATAAGGATAAGCGGTCAATTAATGAGCTTATGACCATGTGTGTTCAATAGGTAGGAAGAAGAAGTGAACTTTATTACTAAAGATAAGGGAAGGGGTCAGATTCCAGCAAATCAAGCCATCAAGAAAGAGTCTTCGTGTTTTTTCTGTAAGAAGAAGGGACACATGAAGAAAGACCGTGTAAAGTTCAAGGCTTGGCTTAAGAAGAATGGTAATTTTCTTACGTTGTTTGTTATGAATCTAATATGGTTCGTGTTAATCACAATACATGGGTGGATTGACTCTGGTACTACGATCCATGTTTCGAATACCTTGCAGGGTATGACAAACCTAAGAAAACCAATGGGGAGTGAACATCACATCTATTTAGGCAACCAGATGAGTTCGCATGTATAAGCCGTTGCGACATGCAGCTTAACTTTAAGTAGTGGTTTTATTTTGCATTTAGAGAGAACATTAGAAATTTGATTTCAGTTTCAAGACTTGTACCTTCGAGAATTTCCTTTAATTTTTCAGACTCTGGTTTGAGTTTAATTAAAGATTATGAAATTATTGGTTATGGTATTTTGTGTGATGGTTTGTATTATCTTGAATTGTAAAATAATATCACTAATAGTTCCTTGCATGTTAATATTAGTTTAAAGCGTTGTATTGTGAATGAAGAGTCCTCTACATTATGGCACCGGAGATTGGGACATATCTCCATTGAAAAAGTCAAGAGATTGGTAAAGGAAGGAGTACCTGATGCTCTAGACTTTGCCGATTTTAAGACTTGTGTTGGTTGCATTAAGGGAAAGCAACCTAACAAATCTAAAAAAGGTGCTAAGAAGAGCTCCCACCTATTAGAGATCATACATACATATATTTGTTGTCTGAACATGAACGCTAAATATTCGAAATACTTCATCATCTTTATTGATGATTATTCACGATATATATATGTTTCTCTACTTACTTCGTTCCAAAGATGAAGCTTTAGATGCCTTTAAATTATTCAAGGCTGAAGTAGAGAAACAATTTGGTAAGGACATTAAGATCGTGAGAGCAGATAGAGATGGAGAGTACTATGGTAAATACACCGAGAATGCACAAGCATTAAGAACATTTTGCAAAATTTCTTCAAGAAAATGGGATTGTTGTCCAATACACTATGCCTGGTTTTCCAGACCAAAATAGTGTAGCAGAAAGAAGAAATAGGACCCTAATGAATATGGTGAGAAGTATGCAGAGTAATACTAATAAACTTCCATCATTTTTGTCGATTGAAACTCTTAAGACGGCATCGTATATATTAAATCGGGTTCCTTCCAAGGCAGTTCCAAAGACGCCTTTTGAGTTATTCAAAGGATGGAAACCGAGTTTGTGCCATATGCGCATTTGGGGATGCTCTTCAAAAGTGAGAGTTTACAACCCACATGAAAAGAAGCTTGACCCAAGAACTATTAGTGGGTATTTCATTGGATATCATGAGAAATCTAAGGGTTATAGATTCTATTGTCCGTATCACAGCACCAGAATTGTTGAATCAAGAAACACTAAATTCTTAAAAATGACTTAGTTAGTTGGAGTGATCAAATTTGGGACATTGTTTCTGAACATGATCACGATAAAGTTTCACCCCCCGACTCGAGTGATATTTCAAGTGATAGGCTGGTTGTTATTCACGCTCCTCAAGATTAACTAGGCGTTAGGCAACCAATAACGGAAATTCCACAAAATATTGATGATAACCTAATAGATCATGATGAAAATGAGGAACATTTGGATGATCAACAGATTGATCAAGTTCCTTAAAGGAGATCTGTTAGAATGAGGAAATCAACCATTTCTGATGATTATGAGGTGTATTTGCAAGAATCGGGTTGTAATGATGAAGCTAAAATTATTCAATTACGTTTTCACAAGCCACAAGTTCAAGAGATTCTGAATTGTGGATGAATGCCATGAAAGTTGAGATAGACTCTATGGCATCAAATAGAGTTTGGGATCTCGTCGAGTTTCCTAATGGTGTTAAAGCCATTGGATGTAGACGAGTCTTCAAGACAAAGAAAGACTCAATAGGCAACATCGAGAGAGATAAGGCTAGACTCGTTGCCAAATGGTTCACTCAAAGGCAAAGAATCAACTACACGGAGAATGGTTACCCTGAGAAAGCTCCTTAACACGAAAAAAAGATGGTAAGAACTCAATACTAGTGTTATTTTCTCGACAAAATTGAGAAATGGACAAGATATTGCGAGAAATGGAAGGAACATGCAAGACATTAGAAAAATGAAAAGTAGTAGAAGATGTAGAGAGTGAGAAATAACCCGAATTCTGAATAGGGAGAGTTGAACCATCACCTATCATAAGTTCTTTGGTGCTTTCACAAAGAGAATGTATGGAGAGGTTAGCAAGATCGTTGGTGACATAATGAGAAGCACCACTATCAAGTAATCAGGCATTGGAGGAAAATGCATCGGCTATGGCAACATGAGTTTGAGGTGCATGAGGTGAAAAAGGCTTTTTCACAGAAGGAATCAGAGCAGCAACAGGGACTTGAATTGTGGGAAATTGACCTTTGAAAACATGACATTGACAAAGAAAATGGCCCTGCTCACGACACCATTGACACTTACCAAAGTAGTGGCGAAGTTGGCGAGGGGACTAAGGGTTTGGAGGTGCCAAGGACTGCCGGTTGTGAGGTGGTGGATAAGAAGCCTGGTTGCAATGTTAAGCAACGTTTAGAGTGGTTGGGAAAGATAGGGGTGCTATTTTGACAGAAGTCGTGAGCTCCTTGGTTATGATTTTCTCATGGAGTTCTTCAAA
Organism: Beta vulgaris subsp. vulgaris; assembly: GCF_026745355.1. Lineage (NCBI taxonomy): Eukaryota > Viridiplantae > Streptophyta > Magnoliopsida > Caryophyllales > Amaranthaceae > Beta > Beta vulgaris. Next base: position 8,781,780 of record NC_079208.1, read on the forward strand.
GGAAATTGGTGTGTCACGAGCATTTACGACATAAATAACATATTAGTATTGTTCATAATCAAGGCCAAGTAATACCTTATCAATGATGTCCTCATGGTCCATAGGTTTTCCCATGGAGGCAAGATAATCGGTGCATTACTTGATAGACTGCATATACTTAGTAATGGATTGAGTTGAGTGAGTGATCCTGCTGAGATTATTTTTGATTTGCTTGAAGTGACCCCGTGAGGGGTTACCAAATGTGAAAGTGAGAATTTTCCAAGCCTCTTCAGCGGTGTTGGTTTGAGACACAAGAGGAACGAGATCTAGGGAAAGAGTACCAACTGTAATAGAGTTGAAGAAGATGGGTAGCTGCCGTCAACAAACTTCCACATGTCATATCCTAGGAGCGTAGCATGGATTTGGGTTTTCTAGGCTACGTAATTCACAGAGGTGTGTTTGATGGAGTTCGGAATTTGGATAAGAGTGAAGGGTTTGGAGGGATCACTAGTGTTTGAGGATCACGACATCATTCACCATTTTGAAAGGAGAAAAATTATGCTGGAGAGGATCTTTGAGCTCTGATACCATATAAGAAATGTAATTCTTAATGATCTATTAAATAAACAAGTGTAGCTATTATATAGAGAAGAATAAGCTTGAACCTAGGAGTAACAACAGTAGTGAATAGCTGAACTAACTTAACTAATAGTACGCTAAAGTCTTTACAACAGAAGATATAGTTAAGCTACTGGTTCACAGAGTAACTAGGGGGATAGGAATAACATTAACAACTTTCAGAATTTTAATATTTGATGAATATCTAATTATTTACACGTTGATTTGATGTTTTTGTTAATCGTGGTTCATAGAATGAAAGTGGAACAAGAGAGAAAGAGGATATAGGAACATTTGGGCTTTATTTTTTTTTTATAAAAAAAGCCATAAATTATCATTGTTTCTAAAACCATAGCTAACGTCGTTCGCATTCCGTTAGGTTTAATGACAAAAAACAAGTTTAGGGTCATCCGCGATACGGGTGAAAATGTGGGGTTATTTGAGAAAAAGGTATATATGTCAGGGTCGTCTGAGATAGTATCCTTTTTTTTAAGGTGAAGAGAACACACCCTATATTATCTTCATTTCATTTTGAAAAAATTAAGAAATTAAACTATCTGAACTTTCGATAGACTTAATAAACATTACCTTATAGCAATGAAACACAATGATATGAATTTTGATTACTTCCCAAACAAAGACTGGTTGTAGAAATTTAGTTGTAATAAGAATCTAAGGCCCTAATATGAAATTAATTATTTCTTCAAATGTTATGGATGTTTAAAGAGAATTTTCACATGGTGCATTCATATAGTGTAATTTTTATTTGTGTATTTTTCCCCTCTTTTTGACAATGCTCACAAGGGGAATATATATATTTTTCTGTGCTGCGTATATCAGGAACCTTTTAAAATTATAAGTAACATCATACATTAACACAGAGTCCAATGTCATCACCTCAATGCAAGACTTAAGACGTGTTAGCTTATGTTGGCTTTCTCCTTACTAAGAGGCTTCTTGTTAAATATGTTATTAATATTCTTCAATGCTTATGCTTCCTCCCTTATTCCTCATTAGTGTTCCTACTTAGAATTTTGACACTATTTAGAATTATATCGAATATTTTAAATTAAACAAAATGTATGAACATCTTAAGAAAATGGAGGGAGTAGGCTAGCTTTTTAAGATGAATACACTTCATATTGCGTAATAACTGAATCCATAAGTAATTCAAAATCTTAAACTTCATTAGTACGTATAGTCGTGCAACTTTGATGCTCAAACCTATCATAATATGTTTGGCCAAATATAAAAATATTCAAATGTATGCAATTCTTACATATGTCATTTTATTAATAGCCATAATTCACATCAAAAGGGAAATGATGGAGAGAGAAAATGTCCCTACAAGTAACGAATTTATTATACTTTCTCTCTATCTTTCACATAAGGGTTGACAACCCTTATAGTTACTCTATCAGTGTCCATTAATATGGCCCACATATTTAAAATAGAACTAATAATTTAACTCGAGTGATGCCCTAGGTCAGTTATAATTATCAAATCTATTATTAGTCATAAATTTTATAGTTGATACTATTAGCTTTTCAATATATTCTATCTAGTGCGAGATTGGAAAATGGATGTTATGGCATGATGATAAGTTGTTCAAAAAAAAAACTTCTAAGGAATTGGGGATAAAAATAACAATTTTAATGAAATTTGGGTAAGAGAATATTATTGATTAATAAAAGGTTAAAGATCAAAAAGATTGTCTACATGTTCTATAATCACATATAATTATAAGATTTTTTATGTTTTACTTTAAAGCATTGAGCATTGATATTATAGTGGATTAATGGATAAACTCTCACATTTCATTTCAAATGCCATGTGTTCGAATCTTAGTAACTACACATTGTTTTTTTTATTGATATTATAATCACGTGTATTGGAAACTTGAGAAAAGTTGTCACGTGACACCGTTCCTTTGTTAATAACTCCTTTTAATATATTTGTATAGATATGAGATAATTATAAAATCACTTTTTAAGAGGCTTGCAAATGTGATTACTTTTCTTCATAAAGTTTATTGGAAAATCGTTTTCCTGAATCCGTCTCTATTTGAATATCTATAGGGTTGTGACTCTGAGATTATTATCAAACTAACATCTATATAATACTATAAAGCAATAAGGATTTGCTTATGTGTCAAGAGCAAATTGAATTGCTGATGTGTCAATCTTTTGTAATATCTTTTACAATTTTTTGCCACGTGTATTTGTCTCTAAATATTTCTGTTATGCATTATTTTTTTTAGGCTTATAATTGGAAAACTATTTAAGAAAGTTCTCTGTTATGGAATGTAAATCAACTAAATTTTAGGAATCGATTGCTATTAATTAGTAATTACTTATGCATCATAAAACTGCCAAAAAAAATATATCTCCTAAATCCGATATTTTAGGCACTAATTAAAAAAATCATATCTCCTAATAAATACGTAATTTTAGAAACTAATTAAAAATTCATATCCCCTAAATTCGGTATTTGAGTTGCTAATCATATATTTTGGCACTAATTAAGAAATAAATTTATAGCAAGAAGCTGATATTTTAGGTACTACTTAAGATATTACAACTATTTAAATGAACATGTTGTACTCTCTTCTTAAACCCAAATTAAAACAAAAGTCTTGACATATTATAATATTACACTTAAAGTTTACCAAGGGACGTATTAATCATATAATAAGTTGTATTATAGGTTTTTTTTAAAGTTCAAATTATAAGATCATTGACCACATATCCATACCATCAAAATTATAAGTTTCATTGCAAATTATAAAATCATGGGCCGTCATATTACAAAGACTACGGTGTATCCCATAAAACAATGATAGTTATTAGTGAGTTACAATGTGATTAGCAATACAAAACACGGTCCACGATAAAATCAATAATAATAGATAATAGCACCTCATGTATAACACAAAAAAATAAACATCTTATGTATTAACACTTAGCTTGCATAAAAGAATAAACATCTTATGTATTAACAGCTTGCACAAAAAAAAAAAAAATCTTATGTACTAATACTTGCACAAAAGTCTAAACATCTTATGTATTAACACCTAATATTAAACTATCCCTAAAAAACGGATTAGCCAATATATAAATAGATAAGAAAAGATAACAAAGTCTTAACAAAAGTTAACTTTTACTTGGCTCATGAGGTTTTTGTAAAACTTAAAGGAGGGTAGCCTAATTACAACAACAAGCATGAGATGTCTTAAAGTTTAGTATAATAACAATGGGACCCCTTTCATTGTACAAAATATCACATCGCAGTATTTAAAGTCCGCTACGAATATGCTATCTTAACTGGTAAATGTATGACATCTCTATGTAAGGTTAAAGATTAAAATTACATATAGACCTTATGTGAAATTTATTGTCCATAATTTTAGTGTAGTTGTATCTTTGTGAAGTTTATAAGTCATATGAAGTATATTTGTTCAGTTTATTCACAACAACCGAATCACAATTAAAAAAATAATATTACCATACATATGAAATTTGAGAGTTCATAATTTCTAGGTGTTCATCTCAAAGAAAAGATAAAATATCATATAATATATTTCCACATATAAATTGATTTTTATTTCTATATATTACCGTTCATTTGGAACAAGAATTATTGACCTCGGTCAGTGAGTTAATCACAAACTCATAATAAAAATGAAAAAAGGGTGAATTGTGCATGTAACAAATAATTGACAATATAATTTATTCTATATTTTACTTTCCAAAATAAATAAAAAAAATGGGTCAAATAGTATGAAACTTACAAGCTTTAAATTCTAAGAGAGGTGCATAGAATCTTACTTCTATCTAGAAGCCGAATATAATCTTAACAAAATGTAAGTTTGCTAATAAAGTTCCAAACTGTAACGTACAAACCCTTGCTTATAACTCTCACTTTTCACTGCCATAATTTTTTTTTTCTTTTTCCATCTCAATTTGAACACCTAGAAAGTGAATCATCATCTTCATATAAAAAACTTATGTAGATAATATCTGAATCTCACACATCCAACGTTATGGATAAAAACACAACTAAATTCATTTTTTCTCCATTTTTGAAAAATATCAAGTGTGTTCGATGAATCTGTGGTCAAACTTTTTGGATAACTTTTTTCGAATAAATTGGAATTGAACGGGAAATTTTTTCTTTAATAACAAATATTCAATTGATCAAATGTAGCAATTTTTCGAATAAATCTCCATTTTATTTAAATATGATATTGCCCGAATTCAGGAGAAAGGTTCAATTAAATATAACAATTCTAGCTATATATGTTTTACATCTCTATTTTTGATTTGTAATTTGCACGGGTTCAGTTAGCCATATCAAGAGTTACCAGCATTAGGGTTTGAAATTATATTTGTGATAAAGATCACGGGATCTCAAGACAACAAAAGAGTGAGGATGAGAGGGACTGTGGAAAGTAGGGACGACAGAAAGTGGGAAAAGAAGTGGTTGCATGATTGAATCCCAATAATGGAGCGAATTGTGATTTTATTTGGTCCTCAATGTGAAGCAATAGGTAAAGCAAAGACTTTTTCAGTCAACACCGTACGATAATATTAATTACAACAGTCATTGAACGCATGGGTTATTATAACTCAGTTTTAAAATATTCCTCATAAACGATATGATTATAAAAGTTTAAATCACGATCTAATATTCACCCCATAATTTTGGGAAAAACATCATAAAATCATAAATTTTATATAAAAAAAAATTCCGTACATTTTGCACGGGTCAAAACCTAATAAGTCTAATAAATCACTAAAGTGAAATTTAGACAGTCAAATAACACTATTCCCTAATCAGATCCCATACCAATCCATTATCCCTTCGTATGTTTGATGGACTTGGGCTGACCCAACTATTAGCCACGTAAGATGTACAAAGATTGTAGGGGATAAGTTTGAACTAACACTGTAATTAGCATAACTCAAATTGATTAATCTCAGAGGGCTGGAAAAAAGAGAAGCCGTTGTAACCTTATCTAGAAGTACTAAAAGTGGACAATTGAGAGTCTGAGTACTACTACATCATCCACTCCTTTTTGTTGAAGCCCATACCATAGTGTTAGGAATTATAGCAGACATATAGTTGTAGTCATTTAAATCATTCGGGCGTAAATAGAAAAATACAAAAATGAAAAACAAAAAGTCTTCATCCAAACGATTTTTCATTTTAGCATATGATCATGTTAATACTATAACATATCTCTAGATGAACTGCCCACAAGCTCCTTAATATATGGGAGGTGTTTCTCAATTGGTAGAAAGGAAAAAATGAACCATGAGACTTTTATTTATTTTCTAGTTAAATGATGATAATTTAATTTGCATTATGTCAACCATGCCATCGACCCATTGGACATGTTTAGGCTCTCACTATTAGTAGGCAAAATTTTCTGTTATCCAAATTGCTGATAAATCAACACCAAATAAAAATATTAAAATAGGTTGTCCTCAAATTTTTTTCTAAACCTACACATTTAGTACTTTCGCACTATTTATATAATTCATTTTTACTATTGCTTATGTTTTATACGTAAGAAAAGACATATTTTTGTAGGATCAACTTGTTTGTTTTATCATAATGTATATTTTGAAAAAATATCAACTTTTAATAGATTTTTCTGATTGATAAATTAAATATATACTCAAATTTGCAGACAGTCAAGTTGTGCAGATTTAAAAGAAACGGAAAAAATATGTATTATAATTGAAGTAATATCTAAAATTGCGAGGATAGATATAAAAAAACACACAATTACTCATTATCAAATTCAATACCAAATGCTTTAACATATTTATTAGTTCTTATAACAAATCATAACTTAACATTTTAGCCAAACATGACACATGCATCAGTACGTTCATTCCAAAAAAAATCCGTATCATTTGTGAAATAAACTTTTAGAGGGATTTAAATATTCAATAAAATAGCCATCTTAATAGAATTGAAAAATTACATATAATGTTCCTTGAATTATTGGTTAAAGCTTTAGATTCGTTATAAAGTTTTTAAATTCATATAATCAAATTTAAGTATTTAACCCATAAGGACCTAGCCGTCTCGTCTCCTCTCCTCTCCTCTCTAATTCTCTTTCTAGAGTTTTTAAATTTCTTGACCTCCTTGGCCGGAGATAGTTTAATTTCTTTATAAGCTAGACTTTTTCCGACCCTTTCCCTTAGATTTTAGTGTTATTATTGTCTTGGTTATTACTTTTTTTTTTAGTTCTCTTCATCTGTAAGAGTTTTTGTCAATAATTTGGAAGATGGTCAGGATCCATGAGTGTTTAATTATTTTTCAGCAATTCGTCAATAGGAACAATTATATCACACAATCAGATTGTGAAGGTCTCTACTTAGAAAGATGCAAAGATATCGAAGTACACTTCTCGCTTAAATTTGAAGCAGTGGAGTAGGAGCTATGCTCGAGTATTTTTAAGATTAATTGGTTTCATTTTAAAAATTATTGTAATTTGCTAAATCGTTATTTTTCAGATCTTAATTACCATTGTATGTGCCATTTTGACTTATTATAAATTGATATATTTTCTTCCTGTAAAAAAATGTATCTAACACATAAGAAGACGTATTCTTATTAATTTGATTAAACACTATTTTTTCTTATTATAATAAAACATTGTGTAAGATGTTAAACTTTCAAAGCTCTTTACAAACAATACTTGTCATCTAACTCAATATTCTAAAGTACGATAAATAATAATTTTTATTTATAAAAAACTAATTTAATAAATCAAAGTAGTTTATAAAAGACACAAACCGGCATGCATATTTACGAGGTGAAAGCATTATTATGAATCTAAATGATCCCAATTAGATTTACTAAAACTGAATATATGTGACATGTTTGCCACCTTTTAGCACAAGCATAAATGCTTATCACTCGGCAACATTAATATAAATCTGTTGTCCCCTTCTCAGCATATCAACTTCGAAACAAGAAGGAAAAGGATGCATGATCAGAAAAGTAAAGAATGAATGAATGAACAAACAAGAGAGAATATTAGCACGTGGGATTGCATTAATTCCTTGGACGAAATCCATAGGAACCTACTATATATATATATAGGCCCAACTAATCATAAGCTAATTATAACTAAATTATTTTTTATTTTTTAATTAGTTTGTTTGGATATATGAAAGCCTAATAGTTGCTTAGAAATTGAGCTTTAGTTGTTTTATTTATTTATTTTTGGATTCTATACCTTACAATCTCGATGAAACAAAGAAGTAGACATTAATAATAGTAAACATAAATAAAGAAGAAGCAAAGCCTCCAACTTTACCGTCACTCAAACAAACATAAAAGACGTGAATACTGAAGAACCTAATTCATACCACCCATCACTTTTGGTATCTATCTACTTCTCTTTCCTCTTTTGCTATAACCAACTCTAACCCCAAGTCCCCAACCAATTTCCCCCACCCACATCACTATCTCAAACAATGCCAAATTTATGTCAATCTTTGTTGTTGTGTAAAAATGTTATAAGAAATATAAAGATAAAGCTTTTTATAATTTCAATGAATTTTAAGAAGCTACATCATCCCTTCGATTCAAAATAATATAAGCTGCCTTTTTGTCGAATGAATAAGTTGTTCTAAGTGATCACTTTTTTTGCCATCGGATAATTGATATTAACTACTCACTTCCATCAAAAGAAATAAATCGTATATGTTAAGGGAATGGACTGGCTTATCCTAAGTGTAATTCCAAATAATGTATTTATGTAATAAATCTAGGGTTTACTTCCCACTTATCATTGGTATCACACTATTACATTCCTTCAATTTATGTAAGGGAAACCATGTGCACATCCGCTAGCTTATTGAAAAAATTTAACCACTAAAAACAAAAAAGATTTAGTGAAAATGTGATCAACTAATTATTAATTGCAACTGAATAGGAACATGACGAACTATATATAGTATCAACATAAGCTACATACCTTCTATGGAAATGGTAATTTATCATGTGTTTACTATAATCATGTTGAATTTGATGAAGTAGTAATGACATTATCATAGTGGAGCTTCAAAGGTTGGTGTACCAGTGATCTCAACTCAACAAGTATAAACCATATTTAAAGTGTATTAGAACAATAGTTTAAACCACACAAATTATTTGAAAAGACGGTATAATGTTAACATAAAATTAGACGAACTCAAAACTGAATATTTCTAACAAGTCCATTCCATTTCACTCTAACCTAACACTCTCCTAGTCATCCCTTCTCTTCTCCTTCCTTTATTTTCCTTATTCTCAAACTATAATAGATAATTTCAAAAAACATAACTCGATAGTCTTACTGAACGTATTAAACTAGTCATTGTATGGATTAAAGAATGTCATTACTGAATAGATTAAACTGGTCACAAAATAAATTAAACTAGTTTCTAAATAGAGTAAAATATATAGTCACTATATTAAAAAAAGTAGTATGTTCTCTTCTTAATATTGGACTTAGGCGTGCCTAATTTTAAGTTAAAAGTAGACGGTCTCTTACAAGACCAACTGTTTAAACCATTTGTGATATTCCAGATCTTTGAATAATTTTGTTGTGTGGGTTTTTCTTCAAGTGCCACGAAATCAAATTATTCCTTTGGTTAAAGAATATCCTATGGTGGAGCGACACAAGAAAGGCTTGACGGATTGTCTTACTAGTATCTTCCTCGCGTAAGAACAAATTTGTTGTTCCTGCACTAAGATTTAACACACGAAACATCAAACTAAGAGTATATGTAAAGTGAGTGATTGGAGCAAGGACTCACTATCCAAACCCAAGCCTAACACAATGTGTTGTACGAGATCGACCTGAAAAATAGATGAATTAAATCTTGTTCCATAGTATGTGATTCTAGCGTCTTTACTTGAGTTAATAGCCTTTTTTTTGGGTACATTATGCAAGAGGAAACGAAAAAAAATGTAATTTTGAAGGCCTTCCCAAATTTGTCGAGAGCTCATATCAATTATAAGAAAAAAACTAACAATTAGTCATCTATACTAATATATTAAAAAGCGTTCTTAAACAAATGATCATATTGCACTAGCTAGATGAAAACTAGTTACCTTTTATTGCTTATTATTGATTAAATTTACTTCTTTTGCTAGAAACAATCGTTTGATTTTTTCGAGACATATATAAAAGTATCTACAAGTTCTATAAAAGTTTATTACCTTTTATGGTTCTCCATGAACAAATAATTATAAATTGTCTCATTGAATAGTGAATAATAAAAAAATTAATGATTCCATTATAAATAAAAGTTGCGAATCCTATTGAAGTGAGTACTAAAATAATTATTTGCTCTTGAATAAAGTCTAGTTTTGGTACCCTAACTAAAATACCTAGCCTCCCCTCTCCTTTTTTCTCTCTAAAACCCTAGCCTCCCTTACCCCTTCTTCATCAATTAGGGGGCTGTCATGGATGTTTTCATCCATGGTAAGCCCATTTTTCCCTTTTATTTTCAGTTTTTAGTTCATTTTCTTGTTTTGTTCAATAAATTCGTATCTCTTTATGAGATTTTCTCAAACCCTTTTATGGGTTTTTAGTTTCTGTTTTGGAAATCTCCTTCTCCCCTATGGGAGTTGTGAGTATGGTTCTTTTGTTTTTAGGTATGAGAAATTATTCTCATTTGTTGAAGTTCGAGACTCAACATGAAGAATTAGGGTTTCACAACTTCTGTAAAATTATGGAAGAATATTGGAGTACGTTCATCCCAAAATTTCCGGATCTGCAAATCGTATGCCGAACCAGAGTGAACTCACAGATTGCATTGCTTCAGATGAAGATTTTTATTAAGGCAAAATTAAGTCAAATCTGCGATGTTTACATTTCTAGGGTGATATGTATTTCTATTAGAATTTTATGTTTTTGAGAAATGACTTGTAAGTGCCGTTTGGCGAAATATTAATGAAATCCCTTTTCTTTCAAAAAAAAAAAACTAATTATTTGCTCTTTCCCCTCAAAAAAAAAATTATTTGCAAATACAATATCTGAAAATTATTTAGCCCTAAAACCACGTATTAGCATATGATATCAATATGGACGGACTATAAAATATTAATTAAGAGTAGCTATTATCAGAGACTAAATTATTAAAGTGACTTGTAAGTTGTAATTATAACAGATATGTAGCTTAGAAATAATAGGTTTGCATAGTCGAATAATTGCTGTATATAATTATAATTAAGTCGTAACAACGTATAGTCTAATACACTATGACAACTAAAGTTTGCTTGTTCACTCTCTAGACTCTAGCTACAGAAGAAAAAAACAACTCTTTTGCTTGTACTAGCTTCCTAACATTGCTTACAGAATAAATAAGGAATATAAACATTTATACTACCATTTACGTTAATTTTTTTTTATCACGAAAATCGAAAATGATACAATCTATACAACAAAAAATATATATACATAATATTGCCAATTTGACATACTCAAAAGAATAATTAATTTTTCTTATATTGTCAGTAATTAAAATAAATACAAAGAATCAATATCATGAGCTGATTAATAATGAACAATTATGATAATGTTGAATAACAATTGAATTGTGTGTATCTAAGAAATTCACAAGTATTAAAAGAAAAAAATTCTGGCTAAAAAAAAAAGAAGTGTAAGAATTGGGAATAAGATCGATCATAATGATCAATAATGGCAATCTACCAGCTGAGAAGCCGCAGAGAACACCAAGGTTTTTTCATTCGAAGGAAAAACAAACTTTGAAGACAAATCTCGTTGTTGTTGTTGTTGTTGTTGTTGTTGTTGTTGTTGTTGGAGTTCATCTTCAGGAGCTGGAAGATTGAGGTCTAATGACAACAGATCGTTTCGTGTTGTCGGTGTCGTGATCATCATCTTCTCTTTAACGTTGTTGTTGTTGTTGTTGTTGTTGTTGTTATTGTTAGCAATGTCAATGGCTGCTAAGCTAGCAGGCGTCATACCGATCGGCCTGTGACGCCGCATATGACCGCCTAATGCTTGCCCTGATGAAAACTCCGCTCCACAAATGCCGCACTCATGCACCTTGGTTGCCTTATTGTTAGTAGTAGTATTATTGGTGTAAGCATTGTTTGTAGAAAGTGAGGAATTGGAGATTTGTAGAGACAACGTCGTGTCGTCTTCGTGGTGGTTGTGGTGGTGGTGCTGGTTTAGGAGGGAGAAAATGACGGAGGCCGAGGAGGACGAGGACGTGGAAGATTTTTTAAGGTCAGATAAGGCGACGAGGTTTGGCTTAGGTTTTTTGTGGCTAGCTCTATGTCCTCCTAATGCTTGAAAAGAAGAGAATGACTTGTTACATGTCTTGCATTCGTAAGAAGTAGTGGAAACTCCAATAATACCCTTTTGGTTATTGGAATTGTTATTGTTATTGTTGTGGTTGTTGTTAGAGTTGCTACTTAATTGGTTGGACCCTTGAGCAAGAAGGATCAAACAATGAGCCATATCCTCTTCCTCTTCCGAGGTAGCGGCGGAATGTGGAGGGGAGGTAGCGGAATTAGCACCGCCTTCGTCGTTGGTGGTAGCGGAAGACATAGTTAACGCTAAAGGCGACAACGGCCTAGACCGCGACCGCTTAGTACGCTTCCCCTTAATCATCATCATCATATTAGAGTTGTTGTTGTGCTTAATTTGTTGTTGATCCCCAACAATAACTTCTTCTTGTTGGGCTACCATTAGTAAAATTTGTTAAGCAAATCCCAAGAAGAAGAAGAAATAATTCTTGGAATTAGTTGTTGTGTAGAGAGAAAATATAGAAAGAGAAATAAAGAGTAGTGAATGGTTAGAAGAAGAGAAGGTTGAGTTAGGCTATAAGTAGAGAAAAAAAGGATAGGGTGTTTGAATGTGAAATATAATGTGAAGTGGTAACCGCGAATTTATGTTATGTTATGTTATGATATGACGATGATGTACTCCTCCAAAAATATATAGAGAATATTAACCAAGCTTAGAATGTTAATATATAGTATAAAAAAAAAAATAGGCGGCAATGTGAAATAATGGTAATGTAAGAGTGGTAGAGAGAGAAAGAAAGAGATGCAATATGCAATGTAAGTGTGAGGAGGGCGAGGAAAGGAGTGAGATTCGGTTGGCTTTCAAGCAAACCCATTACTTCTCCTCAACGACTCCCTCTGGAAGTTTAGAGTGCAAGCCTGGAACCCCACGGATTTTGCGCCTTCTCCTACTACTTTTTTTTTTTTTTGTTTTTTAATTTTCTCTCTCTTCTTTCATTATTTTTGCCTTTTTTTGTTTAAAGAAAATAATAGTAATTTGTTGTTTTTGTTTTGTTTATTTTGAGAATTATTTGTTGGGTTTCCTTTAGGATCGTAATGCCACTACTCCACTACAGTTATGTTATAAACTGTTAAAAACTTGAACCATCAAAGTGGAATATCCCTTGTGATGAAAAGTATTCAAATTACTCATTATCACTCGCTATATATAGCATGCATTTTTGCTATTAGGTTTTTTGCTACATTTAGTAACTAAATTAAGTCCACTTAAGTTATATTTTTTTTCCCTTGATTGACTTAATGAAGTTATGATTATTATGTTGTGTTTTTGTGAAAATATGTTTTCCAATCAGATGGTCGACTTCAATGTGTTAGGTGCAAAATGACATATTTTATTACACCCGCAATATTCGCATTTAGGAAGTTGGAATCAGGGGCGGATCCAGGATTTCCGGTGAGGGGTAGCGTAGTTTTACGATATTATCGAATAAAAAACTATGACTAATGAATTCAAAATGTTACAAAATCCAAATACCACTTTGAAGTACTTAAATAGCATAAGAAAATTACGATTGTTTACGGCGCGTTTCATATTTCGAAACCGATTTACAATTTCATCAATTTTTAGATCCAAAACAAATCTTTTCTCAAGATAAGTAACTAAAATTTCATTTAGCAATTCATCCCTAGTAAAAAAAGAAGTATCAGATATTTGTCTCTTATTTTCTTTTCATGATTTTCACATACATTTTATACAAATGTTACAAGAGTTTACTAATCAACTTAAATAGTATATCACATTGTAAATTCCCAGTTCAACATGAAAATACGAAAAAGACTTCAACAACTCACTTCACCAATTATAATTCACTAGGTACTAACAATATTTTTATGATATGAAATTAGTAGCATTTTAAAGCTATAATCACCCAAAACTAAAAATAAGTTCAACTAGTTTAGATGGGCAGTTGGTGAATGAAAAACATCAACAAATTCAATCCGGGAAACTGGAAAAACTAGCTATTAGGATTGTGTACACAATTGCTTAACTAATAATGCTCAAACCCACCAAATCTGTTAAAATTATTAAGAAGGTTTATCAAATAATTCAAAAGCACACCATAATGATAAGATTAGAAAAGACTAACCAGTAATAAAACCATGGAAACCTGATCAATTTATGCTTATCAATTCAAACAAAATAAAATAATGGATTGAACTTTATACCTTCAGACTTCAATAACACACAAAATAAGAAATGAAGAAGAGCAGCAACAGGATAGAGAGAAAGAGAATACGACAGCAACAATGGCATCACACGACATTAATACACCGGCCGAAGACAAAGTGACAGTAGCTACCATAGCTACGAACCAAGAAAGAGAAATAGAACCTTCGAGAAATTGGGTTTTCACTTTTCTCCTTTCAAATGTCAACCATTTTTATCCTAAGGGACGATTCCAACCTCTTAGAGATTATTGACGCCGGCATCGAAGCTTTCTCTACCAACTGTTCTTTGACTACCATTGTTGGTAGCACTGCACTGCACTGCACGCTTTGCTTTCTCTCTCTCTTTCTTTTTTTTTTTTTTTTAGAAAAAACAGGGGTAGCACGTGCTACCCCTTGTTACTATGTGGCTCCGCCACTGGTTGGAATACTTGTTTTCTCTACTACCCCCATGAAGTTTTTTTTGTTATCTCCTTTTATTTTAACCCTTTACTAAATTCTTGTGTCATTTTCAAATGTTGCAATTAAAGAAAAAATGAGAGTATATATTGTGTTATTGTGGACCAATTAACATACGTATCCCTTTTTTATGTTTTTAGATAATTACGTTATAGCTAGGTAACTCTTTATGTGCTAAAGTGGGTTTGAAGAAAACAGAGATAATTTAAAGCATTAAACGATCGTCATTATAAACAAAAGGATAACTATATATGGTATAACGAGAGCAATTCAAGAAACAAAGAAATGAGACTAATATTCAATATACTGATTATATATGTGGTTCATTAACAATTATATTAGCTACATTCACAAATATTGGAAATAGCGATTTGAATAGTTGAAGAGTACATTTGTTGCATGATGACACTTATTTTTAGGGCATGTTCTCCCCAACTTATTTTCAGTTCAGTTCAGTTCAGCTCCAATCAGTTCAGTTCAGTTCAGTTCAGCTCCATTCTTTTATAACCATTTTGTTAAATATTATTATTATGTTGGTATAATTTATTTTACTAATTACTCTTAGGGCCTGTTCTCCCCAGCTTATTTTCAGTTCAGTTCAGTTCAGTTTAGTTCAGTTCAGCTCCAATAAGTTCAGTTCAGTTCAGTTCAGTTTAGCTCCAATAAGTTCAGTTTAGTTTAGTTCAGTTCAGCTCCAATAAGTTCAGTTCAGTTCAGTTCAGTACAATTCAGTTCAGCTCCATTCTTTTATAACCATTTTGTTAAATATTATTATTATGTTGGTATAATTTATTTTACTATTTACTCTTATTATTATTATTATTATTATTATTATTATTATTATTGTTATTATTATATTATTATTATTATTATTATTATTATTATTATTATCATTATTATCATTATTATTATTATTTAAACATATATAATTACTATTAAGTATTATTATTATTATTGCTGTTTCTATATATTATTTTGTTTATTATAGCTTTACTCATTATTATTACTATTATTATTAGGAGGAACATAGTTTAGGTCAAAGCACAAATAAATCCATTTTTTTTAGCCCATAAACCAATCAAATTGCGTCAAGACGTTTTACGATGTAATTTTCGCGGTCCAACCCAATCATTATTTTTATTACTAAATATTTTTATATTATTAAATATAATTATTAAAATAGTATTATTAATTTACTTATTAGATATTATTGTTATTATATATCTTTATATCATCATCAAGTATTAATATATTAATACAAATAATATAAAATTATTATTATTAATTATCATTATTATCATTAATTATTATTATTATTAATTTATGATTATTAATACTCCCTCCGTTTCCTAAAGATCTTCCCACTTACTGTTCCTACAGATACCAAGGAAAATCAAGTTGTGTGGGGCATGGTGTGAGTAAAGTAGGAGAGAGAAAGGGGTTAAGATAAATAAACATATAAAAAGGGGTTAAAGTAGGAGAGAGAAAGGGAGTAAAATTGAATTAATAATGTAATGGTGGACCATATGATAGTGACATGAGAGGGTAAATAGGAAAATTTGTTTTGCCAAATAAGGAATAAAGCAAAAGAGGGAAGATCTTTTGGAAACACCCTTAAACGGAAAGAGGGAAGATCTTTAGGAAACGGAGGGAGTATTATTTATTTATAACTATCATTTTAAAATATCCAAAATACTATTATTATTATTCATTATTATTACTTATCATTATAATTATTATTTAATATTCATATTATTATTGTTTAAAATATTATTTTATATATTTATTACATTCAGTTTAATTCAATTTAGTTTAATTCAATTCAATTCAATTCAATTCCTTTCAATTCAGTTCAGTTCAGTTCAGTTCAGTTCAATTCAGTTCAGTTCAGCTCCAATAAGTTCAGTTCAGTTCAGCTCCAATAAGTTCAGTTCAGTTCAGTTCAGCTCCAATAAGTTCAGTTCAGTTCAGTTCAGCTGTTTTATGCCGAAGAGAACATACCCTTATTATTATTATTATTATTATTATTATTATTATTATTATTATTTATTTTTATATCATTACTATTAAGTATTATTATTATTATTATTATTATTATTATTATTATTGTTTCTATATATTATTAATTTTTTATTATAGCTTTACTCATTATTTACTGTTATTATTAGGAGGAACATGGTTTAGGTCAAAGCACAAATAAACCCACATTTTTTAGCCCATCAACCAATCAAATCGTGTCAAGACGGTTTATGATGTAATTTTCGCGGTCCAACCCAATCATTATTTTTATTACTGAATATTATTATATTATTAAATCTAATTATAAATAGTAATATTAATTTACTTCTTAGATATTATTGTTATTATATATCATCATCAAGTATTAATATATAATACAAATAATATAAAATAATAATTATTAATTATCTTAATTATTATTATTATTATTAATTTAGATTATTAATATTATATATTTTAACTATCATTTAGAAATATCCAAAATACTATTGTTTTTATTATTATTCATTATTATTACTTATCATCGTAATTATTATTTAATATTCATATTATTATTGTTTAAATATTATTTATATATTTATTACATTCAATTTAATTCAATTTAATTTAATCCAGTTTAGTTCAGTTCAGTTCAGTTTAATTCAGCTTCAATCAGTTCAACTCCAATCAGTTCAGTTCAGATGTTTTATGCCGAAGAGAACAGACCCTTACCCTGGGCGCACATGAGATTTTATGTTTTCCAATTCTGCATTACATGTTAACTTTTGAAATCCATCCCATAGACATTTATGTATATAAAGATTCAAATGGGTGGGATTGTTATGCTTTCAGCTTTTCAATTGGATTTTGTCTATTTGTACATTATTACAAATTATTACACTATATATGTATTTGTTCTATTATGTCTATACTTTTTTCATGTGGGGGTGGAAATCTGAAATTGTGCTTCACACGAAGTAACTAAGGTCATGTTCTTTTGGACTTCTTTTCAGTCCAGTTCAATTAATTCCAGTTTAAATTTGTTCAGCTTAGTTCACTTATGTTCAGTTAATTTCACTTCAGTTTCTCTACGTTCAATTAATTTCAATTTAGTTCAATTAATTTCAGTTTAGTTTCACTCAATGCAAAAGAATGGGACCTAACTGATAATTTGAAGCTATAAAGTGTTTTAGCAACTACAAGTCACGCGAGTTTAAGATAATTTAGGATTCTTAGGCTATGTTTAGTTCACCTGAAATTTTCTGATCTGAACTTATCTGATCTGATCTGAACTTATTTTTTCTGATTTGATCTGATCTGAACTTATTTTTTCTGAACTGATCTGATTACAAGATCTTATCTTTTAGATTTCTCTCAATATATAAGAAAAAATATAGTCATGTGGGATCTTGTTTGATTCGTCTCAATGAGTACTTTATTAATATTCAATTATTATAATTTTTACTAATATGTAATGAAAGATATTTAATAGTAAAAATAAATTTTAAAACTGACAGATCTGATCTGATCTGATCTGAACTTATTTTTCTGATCTGATCTGATCTGATCTGATTAGATCTGAAATAAGCAAAAATAAGGTGAACTGAACATAGCCTTACTATCATCTAAAATGTAAATACAAAAATAAATAAAATCTACTCACTAAATACTCTTCAAAAGGACTTACGTCACAGTGATTAAGTCAATAAAAGGTAAAACTAAAATCAATAAAAACAACACTTATCTTGGGTGAAACGAAATGCGTAGCCAATCCGTAACGTTTATATAAGTTGCACTCAAAACTAAGTTGATTCATTAGTTATACAACCAAGGCCGTGTTCTTCTCATATTTTTAGGTCGTTTTCACAAGTCCACTCTACCGCGTATCAGTTGTTAAAGACTAAAAGAGTAATATAATGCAGAAGAATGGTGCAAGATGTATATACTCTTAAGTTTATCGCCCTATTAATTAGTACATTACAAGGTTACAATAAAGTACGATATGATAATTTAATAAAAAATAAAGTCAACGATGATAGTTGTATAATTAAGATTCAATTATTTAATAAATAAAATAAAGCACCAAATTAGGTACCTTAATATGTTTCAGTTAAAGCTTAAATATCTAGAAATTTGCAAAATGAAGTACTTGATAAGTTGAAAACGCAAGATACTTGTCATAGAGTGGAAAAGGGGAAAAATACTTGTGGATTCAAACTCATATTTTCCTTTTCCTGTTTTTTGTAAAAAAAAATGTTTGTCTCACAAGATTTAGTGAGCAATCAGACATTTTACTCGCAAGTTAATCCGATTCAGCTACACATTCAAAGCCTCTTGGAATGTGAGTTAAAGGTAAGAGAACGTCACCCGAAAATTGCATTTTTGATTCAACAACCTTGAGCTTGTGTACTGTGAATAGTGGTGTTAGAAACATATCTGACCGCTGGGTCAACCTGATTCTGACCTGACTTGAACCTGGTTCGACCTGTGAGGGTCAGTCCCCAGACCTGATCGAAACCTAACCTGAGATTACCCAAACCTGACCGGCACCTGACAAGATTATATGCTGACCTGACCAGACATACCTGCATTCAAACTCGAACCCGACCGTACTAAACTAGATATTACTAAAATTCAATTATTTTTTATATCTATAAAATTATTTAAATATATAAATTTATAAAATTTCTTACATTCAATAATTAATTAAATAAAAAAATAAATTACATTTAATTTAAGGGTTAAACTTTAAATATCATGTACTTGTTTATATTTTCATTTAATTACCTAATGTCTCCATTTTTAAATAATACTAAAAAATATCTGATTAAATCCTATACTCCAAATTTATTATCCCATTTTAATATTCTACTAAATTTTCCCCATTTTTCTACCAAATTTTGCACCAAATATTGTACCCAATAATATCTCAAATTCTCGTAACCCTATACTAAACAACCATATATGAGCTCATAACCAGATATGAAATGTATTCTTATCGAAATATCCCAAAACTTATTAAAGAAGAAATTGGTAGAACAAAAAATAAATCTGCAATTATAATAAATTACATAAAAATAAAGATTTAGTGAAATTACATAAAAATCACACAAAAATAAATAAATGTGGAATTATATGAAATTACACAAAAGTCAATAAATCTAGGGACGAAATTGAACGATATTACACAAAAACAAAATTAATCAACACAAAAATTAACAAATTAAACTAAAAAATGGAAAAAAATCTTGAACGAAAACTAGATCTGGCCGGAATCGAGGGATGGTGTTTGAGAAGAGAAGCAAAAAGAAATTGTTGTTGATGTTTGTGGGTGAGAATCCCAGGCGAGTGAGAAGCGAACGACGTCGGTGAGAAAGAAGATGGCCGATTATTCGTGGGTGGTGACGTTGGTGTTTGTGGGTGAGGAGCTCAGAGAAATTGTTGTTGGTGGTGGTGAGGAGGTGACAAACAAGATGTTTGAGTCTTCGACGAAGATGGTGGTTGAGTCTTCAACGAGCGACGATTGACGAGCAAAGATCAACAAGCGACGAGCAACTAGCGACGAGCGACGAGCGTCGATCGAGGATGATAGATTGTGGTTTGTCTTCGAGGCGCGACGAGCGAGGATGAAAGAGTGGTTGAATCTTCGACGAGCGATGGAGTGGAAGGGGGTAGTGCAGTCTTCGACGACCAATGTCGTGGGGTGGTTGAGAGTGTGGCGAGAGAGGAGTGGGTGGTTGAGAGTTGGCGAGATAGGAGTGGGTGGTTGAGTAATGGTAGGCTGAGGAGAGAGAATGACAGAAGGAATAGGAGGTGGGTGGATGAGAGAGGGATGGGGAATCGGGTTTTCACAAATGGGAGATGGGTTTGAGTGTTTGAGAGATTGATGGTTAGATTTTGATCCTTCTTAAATCAAGAGTTCTAATTCATGATCTATGATATTAATCTTTGGCCAATAGGAAAAGAGAATGATCTAACACATGGATTAATGACTTATCACATGATTGACAATCTTATATTTTTTTATGATCTTACTAATTCTTGTCTTGATTTAGTAACTTCTAACTTGAATAATTAGTAAGATTGTCAATCATATGATAAGTCATCAATCCATGTGATAATGTTAGGATTATAGAGATAATCTAGGATATCTTTGTATTTATGGTTATCTACAATCTCTCCTGATTTATTGTACATTTCCTATCTTAGCTTTATACTCTTGTATTCATATAGCAACATGATCAATGAGAAAGGCAACACACATTATTCCATCCCATAAACGCTTATTATGGTATCAGATTTGCTAGGTTAATATAGCCTGCGTTTTTCTTCCGCTGCCATGGCTGGCGATACGCCGCCTCCTCCACCATCTAAAATCGAACCTACCTCACCTTATTTCCTTGGTCCACAAGACAGACCAGGAGACTTCATTACGCCTATCCGGTTGAATGGCGACAATTATGCAGAATGGGCCGACGCCATACAAACGGCTTTGGAGGCTCGAAGGAAGTTTGTCTTCCTTGATCGCACCATTACCACGCCATCCTTCCATGCACTTCGACAGATTGGACAACTATCAATGCCATGCTTATTTCATGGCTAATGAACACCATTGAACCCGAGGTAAAACGTTCCCTTTCTAAGTTTAAAGAAGTTAAACGTTTATGGGACACTCTCAAAACTCGTTTTGCCGTTGTTAATGGACCTCGCATTCACCAATTAAAATCTTCCATTGCTAAATGCGAACAAACTAAATCCATGTCTGTCCAAACTTACTTTGCTCGTTTATGTGTATTATGGGAAGAACTTCATCATCATGAGCCTTTACTTATGTGCACTTGTTCTGCTAATGCTCAATATGCCGAGCGCCGTGAAACTAATAAACTCCATGATTTTCTTATGGGCCTTGATTCTGATTTTTATTCACAAACACGTTCTAATATTTTGGCTCAAGATCCTCTTCCTTCCCTTGATAGAGCTTTTCAGTTGGTTATTCAAGACGAACGAGTTTGTCTCGCCACCACTGCCTCTTCTGTTGCCCCTACTGCCGTGGGTTTTGCTCTTCAAACACCGGCGGGTCGTGGTCGTGGGCATCTTGACAGGCCCGATAAATCTCATCTCTCTTGTACTCATTGTCACAAAACCGACCATGAAGTTTCTCAATGCTTTGAACTTCATGGCTATCCCTCTTGGTATTACGAAGAGAGGCTCCAGCAGAGGGCTGCTACCCAGAATTCTCGTGGAGGTCGTGGGGGTCGCGGTCGCGGTGGTCCAGCCCGCGCTCATGCGGCTGCTGCTGCCCCTACCGCCAGTACTTCGGCCGTGGATGGTCATGTTTCTCCTGCCTCTTCTTCTTTTACAGCAGACCAATGGAAGGTATTGGCTGGTTTAATTGGTAATGCCAAAATTCCCGATGACAGGCTAACGGGTAAGTTTGATCATTTCTCTTGGATACTTGACACGGGTGCTTCCCGACACATTACTGGTAATCTTGAGTGGTTATATGATGTTGTTACTTTATCCTCTCCTTGTCCAGTTGGGTTACCGAATGGTACCACTATTGTTGCTACCCAAGAGGGGTCGGTTCGGCTTTCTTCTGACATTGTTCTTTCTCATGTTCTTTATGTTCCGTCATTAAACTGCAATTTGGTCTCCATTTCTCAATTAACCGATTCTTTGCGTTGTATTGTTCACTTTAACTTACATACTTGTGTTATTCAGGACCAGTCGAAGAAGCAGATTGGAACGGGGGTTAGACGAGACGGTCTCTATTACTTCGGAACGGATGAGGTTCATAATGTCACAGTCTCTCATGTTTCTTCTTCCCTTACTCTTTGGCATCAACGTATGGGTCACCCTTCCGAAAAAGTTGTAAAGTTACTTCCCCCTGTTTTTGGTTTGAATGGACATTTGAATAAAGCTTGCGAAATTTGTTTTCGTGCTAAACACTCTAGAGATAAATT
Source organism: Beta vulgaris subsp. vulgaris (assembly GCF_026745355.1). NCBI lineage: Eukaryota > Viridiplantae > Streptophyta > Magnoliopsida > Caryophyllales > Amaranthaceae > Beta > Beta vulgaris. The sequence continues at coordinate 8,804,312 of NC_079208.1, forward strand.
TCCTTTAAGTGACAATCGTGCTTCTAGGATTTTTGAGAAAATTCATTGTGATTTATGGGGACCTTACAAACATTCATCTTCTTGTGGTGCTCGTTATTTTTTTACCATTGTGGATGATTTTTCCCGTGCTGTATGGGTTTATTTAATGATGGATAAAACTGAGGTTTTTCGTATGTTTATGTCATTTGTTGCTATGGTTGACCGACAATACTCTCAAACCATAAAAATTGTTCAAAGTGATAATGGTACGGAATTTAATTGTTTACATGATTATTTTTCTGCCATGGGGATTCTTTTCTTTACTTCATGCACTCATACTCCACAACAAAACGGGTTGAGCGTAAACACAAACACATTTTGAATGTTGGGAGGGCTTTGAGATTTCAGGCCAATCTTCCTATTTATTTTTGGGGGGAAAGTGTTCTTGCCGCTGCTCATTTAATCAATCGTACTCCTACCCCGTTACTTGGTAACAAAACTCCTTATGAGCTTTTGACTGGTACTTGTCCCTCTTATGATGCCATACGCACCTTTGGATGTCTTTGTTTCGCTCACAACTTAAAATCAAAGAATGATAAATTTGCCAGTAGAAGTCGGAAGTGTCTTTTTATGGGGTATCCTTTTGGGAAAAAGGGATGGAAATTATTTGACCTTGATGCTAGAAAATTTTTTATATCTCGTGATGTCAAATTTTTTGAGGATATATTTCCGTTTATTCATCCGGAACAAGCCAACATTACTCCTGACTCTATTGTTCCTATTTGTTTGGACATTCACGATGATTCGCCCCTCTCACTGATTATGAGCTCTTTACAAATTCTGATGAGCCTACTTCTTCTACATCTGCTGCCTCTACTCCCTTCACTACTGAGTCTCCTCCTACATCTTCCATTGAGCCCACTTCTACTACTCAATCCACGCCTCCCAATACCTCAAATTCCTCTCCTGGGCCTTCTACTCCCCCTGCGCCTAACTCCACATCAAATGACTCCCCTGGGCCTTCTCTTGGGCCCGTCTCTACAGCAGCTCCAACTTCTTCTCTCTCTTCTGGGCTTCCGTCTGGGCCCCTCTCCTCTCCTCAAAATGCCCCAGCTCCCCTTCCTCTTCTGGGCTTCCGTCTAGGCCTCTCTCCTCTACTCAAAATGAGTCCCCTAATTCCACTACCTCTACTCAAAATGAGCCACCTACTTCCACTACTCCAAACACTTCATCTCCTACTGGGCCTGCTGTTTTAGCGCCCTCTTCCTCTGATACTTCTACTGCTGGGCCTCCTCTCTTGGGCCGTGGCTTGCGCCACAAAACTCCTTCCGTTGTATTACGTGACTATGTGACCACTTCCGTTGTTGTACCGGAATCGTCTTGCTCTCCTTCGTCCTCATCTGTTTCAGGTACTCACTATCCTATAGCACATTATGTTAACTGTGACAATTTTTCTATGCAATATCGGTTATTTCTTGCAGCTATTACTTCAGGAACGGAACCTAAGTCTTTTAAGGAGGCTATGAAAAATAATGCTTGGCAACAATCGATGTCTGATGAAATTAAAGCCTTAGAAGCTAATGACACTTGGTCTCTTGTTCCTCTTCCTTCTGGTAAAAAGGCTCTGGGTTGTCAATGGGTTTATCGGATCAAATACAATTCTAATGGCACTGTTGAAAGACTCAAATCTCGCTTAGTTGCTCTTGGTAATCATCAAGAGGAGGGCATTGACTACACATAAACATTTGCTCCTGTTGGCAAAATGGTCACTGTCCGTGCTTTCTTGGCTATTGCTGCCTCCAAGAATTGGGAACTTCATCAGATGGATGTTCACAATGCCTTCTTACATGGTGATCTCGATGAAGAGGTGTACATGAAGCTTCCCCCTGGTTTTACTTCTCCTGATTCCACCTTAGTCTGTCGCCTTCGAAAGTCCCTCTATGGTCTTAAGCAAGCTCCTAGATGCTGCTTTGCCAAATTGGTTACTGCTTTACGGGGATATGGCTTCCTACAATCATACTCTGATTACTCCCTTTTCACCTATACTCGTGGCTCTATTCAGATAAATGTCCTTGTGTATGTTGATGACTTAATCATTTCTGGTAATGATTCTGCTTCCTTGACGACTTTCAAAGCCTATCTTAGTGATTGCTTTCACATGAAAGATCTTGGCTCCTTAAAATACTTTCTTGGGATTGAGGTTGCTCGCAGCTCCTCTGGCTTATTCTTATGTCAACGGAAGTACACTCTTGATATTGTGTCTGAGGTTGGATTATTGGGTTCCAAGCCGGTTGATTTCCTATTGAGCAGAATCATAAGCTTGGCATAGCTGCTGGTGCACTTTATTCTGATCCTGCTGCCTATCGACGTCTTGTTGGGCGTCTTATTTACTTGGCTGTGACTAGACCTGATCTTGCCTATTCAGTTCATATTCTCTCTCAGTTCATGCAAGCACCTCGTATTGAGCATTGGGATGCAGCTCTTCGCGTCGTCCGCTATTTGAAAGGCTCTCCAGGTCAGGGTATTCTTCTTCGTGCTGATAGTGATCTTACTCTACAAGGATGGTGTGATTCTGATTGGGCAGCTTGTCCTACCACTCGACGTTCTCTTACTGGTTGGCTAGTTTTTCTCGGTCACTCTCCTATCTCCTGGAAAACTAAGAAACAACCAACTGTTTCTCGATCATTTGCTGAAGCCGAATACCGCTCCATGGCTGCCATTACTTGTGAACTAAAATGGTTAAAGGGTTTGTTACTCAGTCTTGGTGTTCATCATCCCAAGGCCATTCGTCTTTTTTGTGATAGTCAATCAACATTACATATTGCTAAAACCCTGTTTTCATGAACGCACTAAGCACATTGAAGTTGATTGCCACTTTGTACGTGATGCCATTAAAGATGGCTTGATTCTACCTTCATATGTGCCTACTACTTCACAATTGGCAGACATCTTCACCAAAGCACTCGGGAAGCGTCAATTTGAGTTTCTTCTTGCCAAGTTGGGCATTTCCAACCCTCATGCTCCAACTTGAGGGGGGGTGTTAGGATTATAGAGATAATCTAGGATATCTTTGTATTTATGGTTATCTACAATCTCTCCTGATTTATTGTACATTTCCTATCTTAGCTTTATACTCTTGTATTCATATAGCAACATGATCAATGAGAAAGGCAACACACATTATTCCATCCCATAAACGCTTATTAGATAAGTCTCGCCTAAAGCCGGTCAAAACTTGTTCACAAGCGATCATACCCGACAATGGATCAACTTGTAAATGGAACATTCAAACCTGTTCGGCACCCGGGTTTCCCATGATTCAAATGTGATCAACCCAGTTGAACAAAAATCTGACCAATCACGACCTGGAGCATTGACTGACAGAATTCTGACCTGTCCGGGTCTGACCTGATTCGCCCTGGGTATACCCTGACGCTGTTTGAGAACCTGTTTTGACACTACTAAGTGTGAACTTGTAAGACACAAAGCTTATAGTAGACCAATAAGTATTACTTAGTAATTTCTTATAAGACATAATACCCATGATTACTGCATAATACAACACAATGCACAGCATATGCATATGATTGAATTTTAGCTTCATATCCCAACTTAATCATAGATGATAAAGTCGCAATAAACTGAGTCCTTTTATTATTTATGGAGTTTGTTTCACACTAGCTTTAGTATACTCAGTTAACCAAATAGAAGTATAATATAGTATAACAATGATTATTTACAGATAATTACAAATACAAGATCTTTATTCAAGGACAACAGTATTTCTTTAGTGTTGTTGGTGCTTTAGACACTTGATACGACAGCTCATGTGTAATGACTAATGACATACTAACTCCATATATTAATATTGATATAAGTTAAGGCTCACTCACTCAATGCTCCATAACCCAAAAATTACGCCGGTTTTTTGAACAATTATTTCTGACATTCAACTTCCCCAATCATTAGTTGCTGCCAATGGTACAAAAGATGATCGGTGATTTCTTTAACTGCCTCTTTTGTAGTACTTAGAAGCAACAATTGTGGCTTCAAGTTACTGTTATTGAATCTTAGCTGGCAAATGATTTTTTTAATGTCTAATTTGTATATATTTTCAAAGATTAACGGGTTATCCGTAAAAACTGGGCATGTCCAGTGTTGAGGTTATTGCTAGGTCTATCTAGCATCCTATTTTAATTTTTGGTGTATTGGCGTTAATATTATTTACATACCAAAAAAAAAAAAAATAACGGGTTAAAATATTTAACACCAATCCAATCTAATAGATTTAATAGTGTCCAAAACTTGACAACATCAATTTTAAGTTGAAAACGCTAAAACAACTTTATTCATGGATTAAAACGTGTTGACTTGCTGAAATATACGTGTCAGACAAATTCAGTACTATCTCCGAATTATAGGGGTTGGGCGAATGCGGAATGGTTGTCTTGTTTTCCTAATGCATCTGTCACTCACTTACCCCGTATTACGTCTGATCATTGTCCCATACATGTTACGTTAAACCCTTCGCCTAAAGTGCATGGGAGCAAGCCCTTTAGATTCGAGCCTATGTGGTTAAGTGATCCGTCCTTTAATGATGTTGTTACAAAAGCCTGGGGTAAAGAGAGGGAGGAAATTGAATTAAAACTGTATAATGTGGGGATTGAGTTACAAGAGTGGAACGAGACAAATTTTGGTAATGTTTATAAGAGAAAAAGAAGAGTACTTGCGCGTTTAAAAGGTGTTCAAAATGCATTACATGATAACCCCACCTCAGATTTCTTCCATAATCTGGAAAATGAGCTTCAAAATGAGATGATAAATATACTTAATCAAGAAGAATGGCTCTGGAAAATGAAGAGTAGGACTAAATGGTTAGCAGAAGGGGAAAGAAATACTTCCTATTTTCACAAAAGTGTCATCATTAGTAGACATGCTAATAGAATCCTAACCTTGAGAAATAACAGTGGGGAGGAGCTGCATGAACCTGCACAAATTGTTAATCATATCACTACCTTCTTCCGCGATTTGTATACCTCGGAGTTTGTCTATGCTAAAAATAATCAATCAATGTCTAATCAGGAAATAAAAATTAGCATGAGACCAGATGATGAAGAGATTTATAGGGCCCTCGTAGGTATGAAACCATTCAAGGCCCCGGGCCCGGATGGTTTCCACCCTATTTTTTTCCAGGAAAAGTGGAATGTGGTGGGGGAGGAGGTATGTAAGAACCTGGGGAAGTGGTTTGAGGAAAAAAGAGTCCCGGAAACCCTTTGTCAAGCACTAGTATGTCTTATACCTAAACAACCTTGCCCTGAAGTTGTCAAGCATCTGAGACCCATCAGTTTGTGTAATACGATGTATAAGTTGGTGACTAAAATCATTGTTAACAGGCTTAAACCCCTTATCCCTAATTGGATTTCACATAATCAGAATAGTTTTATAAAAGGGAGGGGTCCGGAGGTGAACATGGTTGTGGCAGCCGAAATTTTACACTCTATGCATAAGAAAAAAGGAAAATGGGGTTGGTTTGCGCTAAAAGTTGATTTAGAAAAGGCTTATGATAGGATGGAATGGCAATTCATTAAAAGATGTCTCGAGTCGTTTAACTTAGATGAGGGGTCTGTATCCTTGATTATGAGTTGTGTGTCTCAAGCTTCCTCTTCTATCCTTGTTAATGGCAGAAAATCTGACTCCTTTACACATTCTCGAGGGCTGCGTCAAGGAGACCCTATGTCACCTTATATTTTTAACTTGTGTCTAGAGTACCTTACCACTTTGGTGAACATAGCCTGTGAGACTAAGCAATGGACTCCGTTTTGGGTAGGAAGGAAAAAAGTGCCTATATCACATTTGTTATTTGCTGATGACCTCCTCCTGTTTGGTAGAGTGGATGAACAAACCGCCTTTAAGGTTAGAGAGATCCTTGACACGTTCTGTGGGGAATCGGGGCAAAAAATTAATGAAGAAAAGAGTCGTTTAATTTTCTCTCCTAATACCCCTAATGACACAAAAGAGTTGTTCCAAGAGACGATTAGTGTGAAGGAAAATGAGAATCTAGGAACTTACCTTGGGATGCCCATCTCTCATAAGAGGCCTAGGAAGGGTGAAGTGCAGTTCATTGTAGAGAAAGTGAGGAAAAAACTTGCAAATTGGAAGTCAAAATTTCTCTCTAGAGCGGGAAGGTTAGTGCTAATTCAATCTACGTTGAATACCATCCCCAATTATTATATGCAAGCAAACTTTCTTCCTATTGCTACTCTTAATGACCTTGATCGGATATGTAATAATTTTTTGTGGGGAGAAGTTGAAGGTAAATCAAAGTTACATCTTGTGTCTAAGGAGGTCTCCTTTTCTCCTAAGACGTTGGGGGGGCTTGGTATTAGAAGTCACAGGAATTTAAATACAATCCTAATGTCTAAGCTGGGATGGAAAATGTGCCATGGAAACCCTAATCTTGCCCAGCAATGTATTCAATCTAAGTATGTTCACTCATCCTACATTACAAAATTCACAAAAGGGTCACACATTTGGCAAGATATTGGAAGGGGTTGGGAGTTACTTTCACGTCACTGTACTTGGGTCCTTGGGAATGGAAAAGATACGTTGTTTTGGGAGGATAATTGGCTGGGCTTGGGGAGTTTGAGATCACAGTTGAATGGCCCCTTGAATAAAAACGAAGATAAGCTCACGGTTAGCCAATGTCGCGTTTTAAATGATTGGAACTTTGACTTTTTGTCCTTTCAGCTCCCGGTAGAGATAAGAGACAAAATTGTAGGGTTGGTGTGGGTTGAGACTGAGGAACCTGACTACCCTTGCTCCTCTTTTGTGAGTGATAATCAATTCTCGTTAAAAAATGCGTACTTGGCCTTGTTTGACTATTCCACAACCGAGCATTTGAATGTTTGGAGGAACCCATCCCCACCAAAGCTGAGATTCTTTCTATGGCTTTTGTGGAAAGATAGGTTGCCAACAAATAAGATGTTGTGGAGTAGAAAGATTGTTCCCTCCCCGGTTTGTCCCATATGTAATAGGCAAGAGGAGTCCTCGTATCATGCCATCAAGGATTGTGACCATGCTCAGTGTGTCTGGGAGTGTGCTGCACCCCCAATTGTGTGGAAAGACAATGATCATGTATGGGTAAGAGAGAATGTATTGTGCTATAAAGAAAGTCAGAACATTGAGTGGGCAACCTTATTCCCCTTTATTTGTTATGAGATTTGGAAAAACCGTAATTTGTTCATTTTCGAAAAACAAAATGTGCCGCAACCGCTCTGTACTCTTAGAAAAGCTATCTATGCAGCTCGAGATTTCCTTACATCTTATAAAATTGTTAACTTGGAACCAACACAACCTGGAAACATTATCTTTAATGATCCTACTTGCTTCTACATACATGTTGACGCCTCTTTTCTTGCCAAGAGCTATTTAACGGGTATTGCAGGTGTGTTGCGTAATCATAAGGGAGAATGGCTAGGGGGATTTCAAAAATCTATATATGCTAAAGATGTACTAATGGCCGAGCTCTTAGCTATCCTGGAGGGGTTACGGTTTGCGCATAAGGAGTACCTCAACAATATCACCATTATCTCTGATAATAAGCAGGCAATTACGTTGATGAATATGGACTATTCTAGTCGAGATTTTTATTGTCATGTTGTAAATGAATGCAGGGAGTGGCAAAAGAGGTTTCAAACTTCCCAGTTCGTATTCGTGAGGCGGGAGCATAATGGGGTGGCAGATGAAATGGCTAAAGATTGTAGGAAGAATGCTTGTATGCTTAATGAAACTAGAGACATTCCTATCATGCCTAGTTTTTGTGAAACACTTGTGGAACTTGATTGTATGAGGCTATTTCATAGCCAGGACTGATTTATAAGCTTTATTAATGCAATACCCTTTTCACCAAAAAAAAAAAAATATCTAATTTATTTCGTGTAATTGTGTTGGATCAACAATTGACAATGTGACTCGTTAATCCCTTCATTTTATATTATCTAATCATTTAATAATTACCTTTCATCTCTTATCAAAATCTAGCATGAGCACTGATTAAGTTTTATGAGCATCAATGACATTTAAGTGCCGATAATAAAGAGCAATGATACATATATACAAGTATTATGTCTAGTATTTGTATTATCCTTTATATTTGCATTTCCCTGAGATGAGGTGATCATAAAAATATTGCTTTACCACCATATATCACATGTACTGAGTGGCCAAACAATTATTAATGTTAAAACTTTTGCACTTTCCTTCTATGAAGTTGAATTTGATAACACATCAATACCCCTAAAAGAAAAGATTTCTTATTTTTGTTCATTAATGTTGTAATGCATATACACCAAGCTTCTACACGCATTCCTATTTCCTTATATATGTTTCTAGTCTCATGCGTATCATGTTTGTATATACTTTCTTCGAGCTTTTTAAGTATTCTTTTATAGTATCATTGATACAGATGTCAAAATATTATCTATATTTACCTTATAGAATAGTGGTTAAATTTCAACTTCCCTAACCCGTAAACAAGCGAGTAGAAAAAAAAAAAAACAAATATGAATCAAATCTAAGGTTTCAAAATAAGAAATAATAATGAAAAAAGTTTTAATGATCAACCTATGAGAAGTTTGGTATGGGAAGATTCTATGTAGGAAACGAATTCAAATAAGCGTTTTCATTTTTAATTGTTTGGTATGAGTGTTAAGTAACAAATACTGTATACGGAGGGAAATATAATTCTCCCATTTGTTACCTTTATCAAACTAGTGGAAACAAATTACGTTTTGTTTCTCAGCCATAAACCTCTCAATTATTTCCATTCCACTAAGATATCAAACAACTATTAAAGTTAACAATTATTATTTTTATTTTTCATTTTTATCTAAATTCTTTCCATTCCGTTTATGTTGATTATGCCAAACTGTTCTTAGATATATAGGTTAACTATAGTCTATAGTTGAGTAGTTTGGCACTGCATCGGAAATCTGATATCTAAGCATAAAGTTTACGAGTTTCGTAGAAATCCCCTTTATAAAGATTTTCCTTAATTAGCCAAAAAAAAAAAAAAAAAATTGCTAATCAGTTGATAGTTCGGTTGAGGATACCATATCTTCGACGGCTATATAAATTCATGAATTAACGAGTTTTCAACATGCTGTCAGAGTGCAGCAAAGACGTTGATGCATGTCATGACTTCAACCATTATCTCTAAGTGTTACACTATATTATTGCAAACAGCAAATTATATATATTATATGTAAGTAACTCTTACTCTTGTGGTTGACTTGTTGCAAAGTATCCTTACGAAGTTGCGTACATATTGCCTGCCTATCATATTATCTTGCTATAGCTAGCTAGCAAGTTAGCTCTTCTGGTAAGCAATATAATTGCTCCATTATTGATATGTACCTTCAGTATGCTTGTGATTTCTCCATGGCATAATAGTCATTATAGGTGTGTCCCACTTAATTACTCAAAGATTCTGTAGAAATATGCCTTGAATCATTGTGCATCGAAGGTGTTCGAAGAAATGCGTCAAAAGTGAGTTTTTGGATACCGCCCGATCGGGTCGGGCGAGGCCGCCCGATCGGGCCCGCAACGAGAGAAGAAGCTGAAGTGAAAAAGGTGTTCGCCCGATGGCATTGGGCGTGTTCGCCCGATCGGGCGAAGTACCGAATTACGACTTGGGCAATCTCGCCCGACCGGGAGCGCAACTAAAACTGGGGAAGTAAAATACCGCCCGATCGGGCGGGTTCGCCCGACCCGATCGGGAGGGTTCGCCCGACCCGATCGGGAGGCTGCCCGGTTAACGCGTTTTCGCGTTTTTTCTGACGGGATATAAATACTCTGTTTATATTCTAGGGTTTCAGACTACGAAATACATCCTTTCCTCTCTGTAATCTGTTCTTCTCATATAATAAAATATTCTCCCTCTCTCTGCCGTGGATGTAGCCAAATTGGTGAATTACGTAAATCTGTTGTCTGTTTTAGTGCTTTTTTGCATTCATAATTTGTTTCTCTCTCACGTCCGTTATAACAAATTGGTATCAAGAGCTTTGGTGATCGATCTGTGTGAGAAAGATGTCTGGGATGAATGTCAAAATTGATAAATTTACTGGGAGGAATAGTTTTAGTCTGTGGCAAATCAAGATGCAGGCTTTACTGAAGCAACAGGGGTTGTGGGCACCGTTGGCCAGGAAGGCAACGGATTCAGTTACCGCTGAGATGGAAATTCTGGAGGAGAAAGCACATTCAACAATTATGTTGTGTCTGTCTGACGACATAATTACTGAAGTTGCGGAGCAGGACACTGCTGCTGGTCTGTGGTTGCAGTTAGAGAGCTTGTACTGACGAAATCTCTAACCAACAAGTTGCTTTTGAAGAACGTCTGTTCAGCTGCGTATGAAAGGTACGTCTCTAAGAGATCACTTAGAAAATTAAATACCATCTTACTAGATTGCGAAATATTGATGTTAAAGTAGATGATGAGGATGCTGCTTTAATTCTGTTGGTATCTTTGCCTATGTGATATGAGAATTTTGTGGATTCATTTATTGTTGGTAAAGATAGTATGTCGTTAGAAGAAGTAAGATCTGCTCTGCATACTAGAGAAGTCCGTCACCAGGCTTCTAGGTCTAGTACAGAAAATCAGGCATCTGGATTAGTAGTTACTGGAGGGAAGGGACAAAAGAAATCTGGTAAAAAGAAAACGAACTTTAAAAATTCGAATTCTAAGGGTCCTAAAACTACTGATATCTGTAATTACTGTAAGGAGAAGGGCATGGAAGAATGAGTGTCCTAAGAAAAAGAAACAGCAGGATAAAAGTGAAGGTTCTGCTGCTTTGGCAGAAACTGGAGGTGATTCTGAGGAAGATCTGGCCCTAGTAGTTAATAGCCAGTCACATTGTAGGGATGTGTGGGTTCTTGATTCTGGGGCATCGTATCATATTAGTCCATGCAGGGAGTGGTTTTCAACTTACAAGCAGATAGATGGAGGCAATGTTTCTATGGCTAACAGTGCTGCCTGCAAAGTAGTTGGGATAGGCTCTATAAGGGTGAGGACTCATGATGGTACACTCTGTACCTTGAACGAAGTTAGGCATGTTCCATTAATGACAAAGAATCTGATATCTCTGAGTCTTCTAGATAGTAAGGGGTTCAGTTTTCAAGGTGAAGGTGGAGCTATGAGTGTCTACAAGGGTTCAAAGGTGGTTCTGAAAGGTATTAAAGTTGGTACCTTATATATATTCTTCAAGGTCTACGATGACAGATTCTGCTGCTGTTGCTCATCTGAGATTCACAAGGAGGAGTTGACCAAGTTGTGGCATATGAGACTTGGGCACATGGGTGAAAGAGGGATGCAAATTCTGTCAAAAAGGGATCTTCTATGTGGGCACAAGGTGCAGAGCCTAGAGTTTTGTGAACACTGTGTGTTTGGGAAGCTTCATCGCAGCAAGTTTCCAAAGGCGGTTCATACAACTAAAGGTACACTTGATTATATTCACTCTGATTGTTGGGGACCTTCCCGAGTTGCATCTATTGGAGGTCACAGGTATTTTGTGTCTATGATTGATGATTATTCAAGAATGACTTGGGTGATTATGATGAAGCATAAAAGTGATGCTTTCAAGAATTTCAAACAGTGGAAGGTTTTAGTGGAAAATCAAGTTGAAAGGAAGATCAAAAGGCTGCGAACTGATAATGGTCTGGAGTTCTGTTGGTCTGAGTTCGATGAGTTCTGCAAAAATGAAGGGATTGCTCGCCATCATACTGTTAGAAACACGCCACAACAGAATGGAGTTGCAGAACGCATGAATCAGACACTGTTGGAGAGAGCAAGGTGCATGCTCTCAAATGCTGGGATGGCTAGGAGGTTTTGGGCAGAAGCTGTAAGTACAGCTTGCTATCTGATCAATCGGGGACCCCATACAGGTATTGACTGCAAGACACCTTATGAGGTGTGGTCTGGTAAGCCTGCAGATTACTCTTTGTTGAGAATTTTTGGTTCTACTGTCTATTATCATGTAAATGAGGGAAAATTAGAACCTAGAGCTAAGAAGGGTAGATTTGTTGGTTTTGGGATTGGGGTTAAGGGCTATAGAGTATGGTCACCTTCTGAAAATCGTGTCATACTTAGTAGGAATGTAATATTTGATGAAAATTCCATGCTTAACCCTTCTGTAAAGTCTACTGTGGTGTCCGTCAGTGGAGATGTTGATAAAAGGTGGAGCTGCAAGTCACTCAGGCTGAGAGTGAATCACAGCACCAAGGTGGAGAAGATCAACATGAAGAAGAGCCATCTGAAATTCATCAACCAAGCATAGCACTTGATAGAGCTAGAAGAGTTGGTGTGGGGCCTCCAAAGAGGTATGGTTTTGAAGATATGGTGGCCTATGCACTTCAGGTTGCTGAGGAGGTGGAGGTTGAAAATCATGAGCCATCCACCTATAAGGAAGCTGTTTCTGGAAGTGAGTCTACTTTATGGCTTGCTGCAATGGGAGATGAGATGGAGTCTCTCGATAAAAATCAGACTTGGGAGTTAGTCAAACGTCCTAAGGAAAGGAAGATTGTGACATGCAAATGGGTCTTCAAGAAGAAAGAGGGGTCTTCACCTACTGAGGGGGTTAAGTATAAAGCTCGGGTTGTTGCAAGAGGGTTCACACAAAGGGAAGGGGTAGATTATAATGAGATTTTCTCACCAGTAGTCAGACATACTTCCATCAGGGTGCTACTAGCAATGGTTGCACATCAGGATCTTGAACTTGAGCAACTAGATGTGAAAACAGCTTTCCTACATGGGGAGTTGGAAGAAGAGATTTATATGACACAACCAGATGGGTTCCAAGTTCCGGGAAAAGAAGACTATGTTTGCAGATTGAAGAAGTCCTTGTATGGGCTAAAACAGTCTCCTAGGCAGTGGTATAAGCGGTTTGACAGCTACATGATTGAGTTGGGCTACAACAGAAGTGAGTATGATTGCTGTGTGTACCATAACAAGCTGAGTGATGGTTCTTTCATATATCTGGTTCTGTATGTAGATGATATGCTTATAGCTGCTAAGGCTAAGTCTGATATTCAGAGGTTGAAGGGTCTTCTCAGTGCTGAGTTTGAGATGAAAGATTTGGGTGCTGCAAAGAAGATTTTGGGGATGGAGATCTATAGGGAAAGAAGTCAGAAGAAATTTTCTTGTCTCAGAAAGGTTATATTCAGAAGATTCTATCAAGGTTTGGCATGACAACTGCAAAGCCTATAGACACTCCAAGTGCTTCAAATAATCATTTGTCTGTGGCTTTTGCACCCAAAACTGCTGAGGAGAAGGAGTACATGAGTCGGGTTCCTTATGCTAGTGCAGTAGGGAGTTTGATGTACGCTATGGTTTGCACTAGGCCGGATCTTGCACATGCAGTCAGTGTAGTTAGTAGGTTCATGGGTGATCCTGGTAAGGAGCATTGGCAGGCAGTCAAGAGGATTTTTAGGTACCTAAGAGGTACTTCTGATGTTGGTCTCATTTATGGGAATGATACCCAGTGTTTAGTCACTGGTTATTCGGATTCTGATTATGCTGGAGATGTTGACAGTAGGAGGTCAATGACTGGTTATGTATTTACTCTTGGTGGTTTTTTGTTAGTTGGAAGGCAACTTTGCAGGCTCAGTTACTTTGTCTATACTGAAGCAGAGTACATGGCATTGACAGCAGCTGCTAAAGAGGGAATATGGCTAAAGGGACTAGTTAGTGATCTTGGGTTGCATCATGATCAGGCTACTGTTTACTGTGACAGTCTGAGTGCAATATGTTTAGCTAAGGATCAAGTCCATCATGAGAGGACTAAACATATTGATGTGAGATACCATTTTCTAAGGAGTGAGACTAGGATTAAGGTGAAAAAGGAAGTACAGAAAAGGCAATTTGCGTCGGATGTGAGGCGCCTATTTGCGTCGGACTTCGGTACGACGCCAAAGGCCTCGACGCAAATGACCCAAAATGATCTGCGTCGTATGAGAAACGACGCAGATGGTTGAGCTATTTGCGTCGCACGTTTATACGGTGCGACGCAAATTGTAAATTTTTTTAAAAAAATTTTTTTTTTTTTTTTTTTTTTGGGAAAAAATAATAATTATATGAACTAAGAATTACGATCACAGTAAGAGTTCAACTAATCTTTATTTATATACACAATTTCTTGCATTCATATTTGTATACACAATGTGGGAATTCCCTTAAAATCAAATTGTATACAAACAATTATATTCCTTTTATTGCTTCAAATTACAAATTATATACATAATTGCTTAAATTAAACTTAAATAATCAAACATCATCTCTATATTTGATCTCTCACGTCATCAACTTCGGCATTTGAGGAAGAATTCTCCAGATCTGGGATTGAACTGAAAAAACACAAATAACCCAAATCTGTAAAATAACCCAAATTAAGACAAAAAAATCGAAATCAAAACTAAAAAAGAGGGAGCGAGATGAAGAACGAAATTAAAATAAACAAAATCTGTAAAAAAAACCCAAATAACGATCTGGAAAAACGAAAACGAAAAACACAGGCGAAAATCAAAAAACGAGGAGGTATTCAAACACATCTGGAAAGAATGACAAACAACGAAAAATTAAGACAAGCGAAAAAAAAATGTAAAAAAAAGAAACTTACCTTTCACGAAGGATTTGCATTTCACGAAGGATCTCGAAAGTTAAGAACAAAAATAAACGAATGCATTTCACGAAAGATGGAGCAGATCTAGAGATGAACAAAGATGTCGGGGCGTTTTTCGTTGAACTTCAAATCGAAAACATCGAAAACTTCGCCGGAGAGGTTGCGTTCCTGCGTCTGAGAGAGAGAGGTGAGAGAGACGATTCTCCAAAACATCGAAAAATTCGCCGGAGACATAGCGCGGCCATCTGGGTTTTAAAAAATGTGGAAAAGAGAGTTCAAGTTCAGCCCACTTAATTAATCTAAAAATTAACCAATAAAAAGAGTCCAACAATCTCAAGATTACCTTTGCAGAAGAAGTTTGAAGAAAATTCGCTATCTCTATGAGTTACATGTTTGAAGAAGTTTGAAGAACTTCGCCGGAGACATAGCGGCCATCTGGATTCTTCTCTTATTGGATTTGGAGGCGTTAGAGAGGGAAGGAGAGAGAGAGGGGGAGGGAAAGGAAGAGCGGCGTTAGAGAGGGAAGGAGAGAGAGAGGGGGAGGGAAAGGAAGAGCGGCGTTAGAGAGGGAAGGAGAGATGTGAGATAGTTTTTAGGGTTTTAATTAATGGGTGAGAGAAAGTGAGAAACGCGTTAGAGAGGCAAGGAGAAGAGACGCGTTTATGGGCCCAATGTGCGTCGGATGGTAGACTAGGTGCGACGCACATTAGGCTCAATCCCCCAAACTGAGCTTAAAATATGCGTCGCACACGGAGCTGGGTGCGACGCACAAAGATAATTTGCGTCGCACTTACCTACGGTGCGACGCATATTGCTCGTATGCTGATATGAATATTGATGTTTTGCGTCGAGTGCTTTTTGTCATGCGACGCACAAAGGTAATTTGCGTCACTTCCGTGTCTGTGCGACGCAAATTCGGGGACGCAAATCATCATTTTTCTACTAGTGTTAAGCCGGTTCCGCAGAGTAAGTTTCAACATTGTTTGGACTTACTCAATGTTCGTGATTGTTAATTGCCCTCCTTGGGCAATTCTGGGGTCCTTAGGGACTAATCTGGTCTGGTTGTCTTTTGGGACAAATCCGCTGTTTGGGAGATTCTAGGCGTTGTGATCAATGCATCTGTTTTTCTGGTTATTGTGAGAGGATTCAAGTAAAGGTGGAGATTTGTAGAAATATGCCTTGAATTATTGTGCATCGAAGGTGTTCGAAGAAATGCGTCAAAAGCGAGTTTCTGGATACCGCCCGATCGGGTCGGGCGAGGCCGCCCGATCGGGCCCGCAACGAGAGAAGAAGTTGAAGTGAAAAAGGTGTTAGCCCGATGGCATTCGGCGTGTTCGCCCGATCGGGCGAAGTACCGAATTACGACTCGGGCAATCTCGCCCGACTGGGCGCGCAACTAAAACTGGGGAAGTAAAATACCGCCCGATCGGGCGGGTTCGCCCGACCCGATCGGGCGGCTGCCCGGTTAACGCGTTTTCGCGTTTTTTCTGACGGGATATAAATACTCTGTTTATATTCTAGGGTTTCAGACTACGAAATACATTCTTTTCTCTCTGTAATCTGTTCTTCTCATATAATAAAATATTCTCCCTCTCTCTGCCGTGGATGTAGCCAAATTGGTAAACCACGTAAATCTGTTGTCCGTTTTAGTGCTTTTTTGCATTCATAATTTGTTTCTCTCTCACGTCCGTTATAACAGATTCCTTCCCCTGACCTTCTAAAAATAATTAGATTTTACATCTATTATTTCCTTTTTCATTTGCTTTTATACTTACGTAAAAACTTGGTTGGAACTGTCTCAATTAAGCAATTGATCGAGATCGGTCCAAGCATACCAACAACGACTATCTAATGTAATTATAAAAATTTCCTAAAACAAAACTGAACCGGATTTTGCGAAGGAAGCCACGACTCACAAGATCTGTGGATGAACGACCGACGAACTGGAACCATCATCGGCTGAAACCGAAGGCGGCGAAGAGAGATCTGCGGTATTTCGCGTTTGCTGAAACCGAAGGCGGCGAAGGTGTGGGACGACGATGGTGGCTGAGATCTGACGACTTCGCGTGGGACGACGACCGACGACTGGAAGGGAGAAGACGAACGAACGACCGACGACTGGAAGGGAGAAGACGAAGGGCGTTGAATCTGGACACGACCGTGGTTGAAGATCAAGGGCGTTGAATCTGGCGAACGGCCGTGGTTTCGCCAGATTCAACACGACCGGAACTCTGAAGAGAGAGAGGAAGAGAGGAGGAGAGAGAGAGAGGGGAAGAGAGAGAGAGAGAGGAAGAGAGAAAGTTTGAAGAGTGTGTGAAATGAGAGAGGGGAGAGAGAGAGGAAGAGAGAAATTCTGAAGAGTAGGCGTGAAATGAGAGAGGGGTAGAGAGGAGGGATTGAAACCGCAGCAATATATTTGGTCAAATCAGTCAAAAATTTTCAAAAAAATTTCGTCTAAACCATATTGCTGCGGTTTTCTCACGAAACCGCAGCAATATGGTTATTTTATATTTTTCCTTTTCTTTTTACGTGATATATTGCTGCGTATGGGTAAAACCGCAGCAATATCACCGCAGCAATTAGCAATTATTCTACTAGTGAAATTGAGATAGTTTATCCTTAAATTGAGACAAAATGTTTATGAAATGAAATGAATGTTATGTAAAACATGTATAAATAAATATGAACTATGTATTAAACTAATAAAAAAATGTATAAAAATGATAAGATAACTCTATAACTAATAAGGTGTGTAATATGTTTAAAAATTGATAAGGTATGTCGGTATGTCCCATAAACTAAAAATATATATATGTCCTACAAACTAAAATTAAACAAATATACGTAAACGGAAATGACGAAATCCCGTCTCAATCATTCTAAATTACTCAAATATATCATAACCAATACTTTTTCATACACTTATTGCCTCTCTAATTTGGGTTATTTGCTTTTGCCTAAACAATGATAAGATTATTGACAAGTGTGTCCGTAGTATAATAAGGTAATTATAAGTAAGAGCAAAACTGAGAGGGGGAACGCTAATCAAGAAATATAAACGAACTACATAGATGAAGACAATAAGACACTACAAAGTGATTGTAGAATGGGAATTATTTTTCCATAGGAATTTACAATTTGTGGGAATTTTATTCCCTTATTAAATTCCTAGGAATTAATATATATTTTTTGATAGTCATAAAGGAAGTTGTAATACATAATAATTTATGTCGGAATTGTGAGTGACTAAGGATAGCTAAATCAATTCCTATATTTTGCGAGAATTTCAAAGTCTCATGAATCTTCGCTACCCCATTTCCCCGACTACATGTCAACCAAACAACTATCCAAATAAGAAAATCATGTGAAAATCTATTGCGTACATAATTTCCTGCATAGTGCATAACAAACAACCAATAGTAAATAAAATAAAACTAGAACTAAAAGATCTAAAATAATATCACATTAAAAACCTTGAGAGAACCCTCCTCCAAGTTTTCTCTCGGTGCACGAGTCGCCCATGGCAAAAAAAAATGGTGGAAAAGCTCAAGGTAGTGATTCAGTAAAACAAAGGAGAGAATACGAGGTCCTTCTTCGGATTCTCAGGCATTGCGTACTCGATCTATGGATGAAATCATGGTGATCGAATCGTTGGATTTTTGGTTAGGAATTGGAGACCCTCTTACTCCTACTTCATCAATCTAAGAGTTACAGAAGCAATCTGAAATTCAGCATACGTTTAATGAATGGCTTCAATCCATTCATGACAGTGCAATTAATCGATCAATTGCTGCACCAGGCAATGGAACAGTAACTTCTCCAAGTAATTGTTTTATTCCTATTTTGCAGCAGAATTTTCTTGATAATATTGAAATGTTGATTGAACATGTTAATGAACCCATACTCATACCTAAGAATGATAATTTGGTCAATCAATCGAATGAGCATGTGCACATTGATTTAAAAGATATTTAGGAGGAAATTGATCTATTGGAGTTCATAGTTGATTTGTTATGTTGTGGGTGCAAATCCATCAATTCCTGTTATGGAGGGGTTTTTGCATCGAATCTAGAGGAAATATAAAATAGATAAGGTTGCATTGGTGAAGAAGGGCATCTTTCTAGTAAGGTTTCTAGCAATGGATACTAGGGATGAAGTTTTAGCTGGTCATTTTTTCTTTGATAACAATCCCTTAATCATGAAACCATGCACAACTGAAGTTTATTTGAGATAGAGGATCTAAAATGTTCCTATATGGGTTCAGTTGAAGTTGATTTTGAAATACTGGGGTAAAAAATCATTACACAAGATTGTGTCACAACTTGGGGATCCTATAAAACGAGATGATGCAATGAGGAAGAGAGATAAATTACAATATGCAAGAGTATTAATGGAGATGCAGATTGATAAAAAATTCCTTGAAACTATATAGTTTTAGAATGAGCGTGGAGACTTGACTAAAGTGCCTCTGGTGTTTGAATGGCAGCCTATACTATGTCAACACTGTAAGGGTGTAGGACATGTGACTAAGGACTTTAGATTGAAGCAGATGAAAGTATGGGTTCCAAGAAAGTGCAGTCACAAGTGACTACAACAACAATCAGGGTTGAGCATGATGAATCAGCCATGGAATTTCCTAATGTTGTAGGTGAATCAGGATCAAGCTCCCAGCAACATGCAGAGAAGAAAATTGACCTTGATGGTTTTCAAAGAGCATTATAACCTATCAAGGTTAGAACATCATTGGTAAAGCCTACTAACACTCAAAATGCTTTCAATGTTTTGAATGTAGTAGAGGTGCAAGATGTAAATGGAAAGGGTGGAGAAAGTGGAATAATAGTAAATCAAGGAGGGGGAGATTCTCCTTTACAAGATGGATAAGTTGTGTTGGAATGTAAGAGGCATCAATACACACAACATGCAGATTAATGTGAAGTGAATAAGATTGCTGCTGGTATTGTTTCTCTCTTAGAAACTAAGGTTAAGGCACAAATCTTGGTTTAGTATATCAGAGAATTTTCAATGGGTGGCGTTTACATCCAATAGCAATTTTCATGAAAATGGGAGAATCATTTTAGCTTGGAAAGCTACTAGTTTTAATGTAACAATTATTAAAGGTTCAAGCCAATTTTTACATTGTTACTTAGAACCTACTGGGGCTACAAGGTTTCTTTTGCACTTTTATATATGTCTTTAATGATAGAGGGAAGAGAAGAGAGTTACGACAGGAATTAATGCGATTTTAGATATTTGATCCATGGATATTGTGTGGTGATTTCAACTGTGTAATGAACACGAATGAAAGAATATGAGTTGCAGTAAGGGAAGTCGAATTCAGGTACATTAGGGAATGTATGGTGAAATGTGGCTGGAATGCAAGATGTGAAATGCACAAGGAATTTCTTTACCTAGAATAATAAGCAACAAGGGGTTCATAGAGTGTTCTCTAAGGTAGACAGGGTTCTAGCTATTCAGAAATGGTTAGATACATTTAAAGTTGCAGAAGTCTCATTCCAAGCAGAAGGGGAATTTGATCACTCACCTACTGTTTTAGCTGTGTATAAGGAGGATGATAGAAGGAGAAAACCGTTCAAATATTTCACAATGTGGAGATCTTCTCTACATTTTGAAGATACAATAAGAAGAGTCTGGGAACAGAATCTGCAAGGTACCAAGATGTACAAAGTGGTACAAAAGATTAAAGCTATCAAGGTGGAAGTAAAGGAACTCAATAATCTTGGTTTTTCAGATATTCAAGCATCTGAATTACAAGCTTATCATAATATGATTGCAGCTCAGCAAAAGATGCATAATCAACCAGACAATGAGCAATCTGCAGAAGCTGAATTGGAGGCAGTCAAGGAGTATTAAGTCAAACATAATGCATATATGGAAATCCTGGCACAAAAAGCCAAAATGGCTTGGATAAAAGATGGAGATGAGAATATCCGTCTCTTTCATCAGAGCATAAAGGCAAGAAGGCTGCAGAGTAAAGTATATAATATTCACGATGAACATGGTACATGGCATGATACACAGGAAGCTGTTGCAAATGCATTTCTAGCATACTATGAGAAGTTACTGGATGAAGATAATGCAAAGAGGAAATCAGTTATGCAGCAAATCATTCAAGAGGAGCCTATGATCATAACTGACCACAAAAATATACTTTATGCTCCATACACTGCTGATGAGGCAAAGCATGCTTTTTTTTCAATTCATGGAAATAAAGCACCTGGTAGAGATGGATTTGGTTCACATTTTTATAGAGATGCATGGATTATTATAAATGATGATGTGATCGATGTTGTCCTAGATGTGCTCAATAGTAGGAAATTTTTAAAGGAATCAAATAATATTATCATTACTTTAATTCCTAAAACAAAATGCCCTACTAATGTAACTGAATTTAGGCCCATATCATGTTGTAATACACTATATAAATGTGTAACAAAAGTGTTATGTGCAAGGCTTAGATAGGTGCTTCCTGATTTGATTATGGAAAATCAAGGAGGCTTTGTACATGGGAGGTACATTGCTCATAACATCATGATCATACATGATATGGTGAAGAATTATAGGAGGTAACATGTGAAGCCTAGATGTCTTCTGAAGATTAATTTAAAGAAGGCATATGACATAGTTAATTGGAAATTTTTAAAGAAATGATGCATTATTTAGGTTTTCCTCAGACATTTATTGAATTACTCATGCAATGTGTTACAACCCCAACGTTCTCTCTCATGATTAATGAATCAATGAAGGGTTTTTTTAAGTCTTCAAGAGGATCGAGGCAGGGTGATCCCATGTCACCATTATCCTTTGTGATATGCATGGAATACTTATCAAGGATTTTGATAAAAATGAGTGAACAAGAACAATTCAAATTTCATCTTAGATGCACGGAAGTCAAGCTAACACATATGTGTTTTGCTGGTGATTTGATAATACTATGTTGTAAAGGAGAATACACTTATGTCTTCCTGATGTTGATAGCTTTTAAGCTCTTTTTCTGAGACCTCAGGATTAAAAGCTAATGTGCACAAGTCAGCCATGTGTACATGTGGTATGCTATAATCAGATGTCATAAGAATTGTTGCAGCTTCTGGATTTTGTGAGCAATCATTGCCATTTAGGTATTTAGGTGTGCCTATCTGTGCTAAAAAGATTTCTACAGCTCATTGTGAAGCTTTAATTGACAAGATGACAGGGAGTATCATAGTATGGAGTAACAGGAATATGTCTAACACAATAAGGACTCTCTTAATTAATTCAATTGTTTTTAGTTTACATTCTTATTGGTCACAAGTATTTGTGCTACCAAGGAAAGTACTCACTGAAATAATAAAACCTGTAGAGCATTCTTGTGGGGTGGACATGCTTATTGTATCAAAGTAGGTGTTGTGAACTGGGAGATATAATGTGCTCATAAAAGTGCAGTATCGGAGGTTTAGGGTTCAAGAACATAGTTACCTGGAATACAGCAAGTCTGGGTAAGTATGTATGGGTTGTGTCAACCAAGCAAGATAGTGTTTGGTTGAAATGGATTCACCCTATTTATCTCAAAGGGGCTTATTGGTGGAGCTATAAGGCCATTGTAGGGGCTAGTTGGTACCAGAAGAAAATTTGTGGAGTGAAGGAGCAACTAAAGCAAGCCCTTACACAAGAAGAATTAGTGCAGATGGATTAATAGTCCGTTAAAGCAATTTGTGAGAAGCTAATATGTGAAACTGAAAAGGTGAGCTAGAGTTCTATTATTTGGAATAGGCTTAATGTGTCTAAACATAGATTTTAAATGTGGTTGTCTATGCAACATAAGCTTCAAAGTACAACAAGATTAGCAAGCTTTGGAGTATGTGTTTCAGCTAACTGTTTGATCTGTGATGCAAACACAGAAGATCATGCACATCTTTTCTTCATGTGTGTATTCAGTGTCAGTTGTCTAGCTCATATCAAAGCATAGTTGAGTATCCAGGCTACTACTAATGATCTACATCAACTTTTGAGATGAGTGAAGAATAGTAGAAGATCTAAGTTTCAAAAGGATCTAATTCAATCCAGTATTATTACATTAGTTTAATTTATCTGGCAAGCCAGAAATAAATTATATTGGCAGGTGTGTGTGCCTAGTATTCCGAGAACATGTAAAGAAGTAACAGGTGTTGTTAGAGCTAGGATGTTAGCGGTTATGCCACATAAAATTTCTTGGAGAGATTAGCTTTGGTTCAAGAACCTTCACTGACTTTTAAATAGTATTGTTGTAAGGTGTTTGAATTGTATAAATAGCATGTTGCCTTGTGAACTAACTTTGAGTTGGAGGGGTCCGATCTAGTTAGTTCACTTCCTCTTAGTTGGTTTTAGGTTGTAACTGTTTGTTCCAATTAATATAATTACTTTCTTAGAAAAAAAAGGAAACATAGTTTTAAATAAGTCAACCTTTGCGCGGTCTTCCCATTTTAAGTATACTTTTTGATTATCCATGATTGAGTTAGGCTTGTATGTTTTTTTTCTTCTATTGAGTTTTAACTTGTTTGTGACTTGTTTAGTAGGTTACTTATGATACGTGTTACAATGTCCCTTCTTCTAAAACAAGCGAGAGAGGTGAGGGTGGGGGTGGGAAATTATAACACGTATCATAAGTAACCTACTAAACAAGTCACAAACAGGTTAAAACTCAATACAAGAAAACAAACGTACAAGCCTAACTCAATCATGGATAATCATAAGGTAGACTTAAAATGGGAAGACCGTGCGCGCAAAGGATGACTTATTTAAAACAATTTTTCCAAAAAAAAAGAACTAAAAGATCTAGATAAGGACACTACAGAAGCACTCGTAACACTTTTAAAATTCACAAATTCTTATAAAAGACGGTCTCACATTAGTGTTAACATGAGACCAACTGATGTCATGCTGACATCGCGCACGTGCATCATACCAGCAGTGGTATTAGTTAAACGCTTGAACCTATTAGTTATGCTAACCTTAAATTGCTTTTGGATGAATTAGTTAAGCGCTGAAATATATTAGTTAAGTGTTGAATTATATTAGTTAAACGCTTGGACCTATTAGTTATGCTAGTAAATTATCTCATATCCGCCTCAATTTATATTTTCTCTCTCCTCTACCAACTCTAATTTCTATCTCATATGTCCCTCTCTTCTACCAACTCGTGTTTGTCTCTCCTCTGCATTGCCATTTCCCTCTCCTCCACCCAACTTTCATTTCTTTTTGAAGCCTACATTTCTTACTTTTTCTTTCTTGTTTTTTTTCAACATATGAAACTTTCAACTATATAACGTCCTTTTTCGCGACTTTTTCAATCCTTATGATGAGAGTTTCTCAAAGCTCTTTTTTTCCCTCTATCAATGGGTCTAAACTCTAATGAAGCTCTTACTATGAGTTACATCTTTTAGGTAGAAAATTACATTTTTTTTTCAAGTAAGTTTTTATGGTTTTCTAATGATTAATTATCGTTTTTAGGTAAATATAGTTATGCAAATGGGTAAATAGTTATATTTGTAAGGTCAATAATTATTTTGTTTAGTTATTAGTAATTGGTTATAAGTTATTAGTTATAGCTTTCATGTTATTAGTTATAGTTATGGTTCTGGATGAATTGTTATATTTGTAAGGTTAATAGTTATGGTCTTTAGTTATTAGTAATTGTTCACATGTTATTAGTTATAGTTTTCATATTATTAGTTATAGTTATGGTTCTAGATTAATGGTTATATTTGTAAGGTTAATCATTATGTTTTTAGTTATTAGTTATTAGTTATTAGTAAAATGCGTTATAATCTAGTTTCTATAATATAACTACTATACTTCAACGCTTAACTAATATAATTCAACGCTTAACTCATTCATCCATAAGCAATTTAAGGCTAGCATAACTAATATGTTCAACCGCTTAACTAATTTCATTGCATCTTTGATGCACTTGCGTGATGTTAGCATGACATCAAATGGTCTCACGTTAACACTAACGTGAAATCGTCTCTTCAAAAACTGACTCTTTAAAATTTTGTTAAAACCTAAACTTTAAGGTAATGCTTCTGTAATATTTTGAATATGATTTAAAAGAAATTAACTAAAAAGTTGTGGACACAAAAGAAATTTATATACGGTGATTTTACAATTATACTCCATCTGTTTCTTTTTAATCTATACACTTTTCTTTTCAGTTTGTTTTTTTTAACTACAAAGTGTTGCTTTTTTCTATTGCTGATAATATGTCCCATCTACGATATCCTCTTTTTCCACCCATATCACACTTTATAATAGTTTCACGCACTTTTTGTTTTTCTCTCACTTTTCAATTTATATCTCCATCTTTTCAGTTTCTCTAATACTTTTGTACTTTTTCTTTCACAATGAAAACATAAAAGGAATAGGGGGAGTACATCTTAACTCTTAAGATGATTGCAACTAATCTATTTAAAAGGTTGATTCATCACTATTATTTGAGATAACTTTTAGTGTACAATATCACAATTAGGGCCTTATCGAGCGAGCCGAGCCCGAATAGCACTGGCTGGGCTCAGCTCGAGCTTGTTCAACTTTTCATGGGCTCGGCTCGGCTTGTGAGCTCGCGGAGCTTGGGGGAGCCGAGCTCGTGATTAGAATTCGTAAGCTCGTTTAGGCTCGGCTCGTGAGCTCGAAGGGTACTCTTCTCTATCTCTTTCATTTTCTTTTTAATTGTTTTTACCTTTTTTTATCTTTCTTCTATTATATACCTTAATTAATATCTTAAAATAAATATTTAATATAATTTTTAATATATATAAATAATTTTTTAATATATAAATAATTTTTTAATATAAAATATTTTTTTAGTATAAAATAATAACCAGGCTATTCACGAGCTTTACTTAGCTCGGCTCGTTTAAGTCTCGAGCCGAGCTTCAATGAGCCAAGCCAAGCCAAGCCGAGCTGCTCGCGAGCTTGTCAGGCTCATTATCAACCCTAATCACAATAACTTATTTTAGATTCGTCTTCCACATGATTTATTCATTGCGACATAAGAGAGTAAATCATAATATGGTTCGCTATCATGTAAATGTAACAACAACAAGAAGAAAGGGTTCAAGTATCAGTTTTGCGATAAAGATCTGTGTTGGGTGAGAACAATATTTTACTATATATGGAATAAATAAAACAAAGGAATTTTACCACATATCAAGCATGGTCCCAATTAAAGTCATGAATCGCGATTATTTTTCTCTTTCTAGGAATCCACTTATATATTTAATTTGAAGACTTCTCCATTGATTTATTATGCAAATTTTTTGCTACAAACTATAAATTAGTTTTATTAAGAGTGTGTTTTATTCAGCTTAAAAAATAAATTTCAGATTCAATAACTTTCTGGATTCCTTTCCCTTACCCCTGTGCGAACCAAACACCCCCTAAGTTTGATCAGGTTTGAATAGGGTCTATCACAATCCTCATAAATAAGTTTTAGTCAATCAAATTTAATAAGTTCAGTTCTAATAAATTCATATTTTTTTTAGGTTAAGAGAATGTAGTCTAACATATATTAGTTTGTTTTTTATGTTAGTAGTAGGATTCTAAGTACCTAATAACTAATTTGTAGAACGTGTTGCGTATACACATATAATGATCACTTGATCATAAAATTTCCAAAATAAACAAAGCAAACAAAATCCAGTAGGACGGTAGGGTGTGCAGGATTTGCTCTAAGCCTCTAATTGAGGAGGTGGCGTGGAGTAAGTGGAGGGAGATTCTTAGAGTAAACAAATAGATTTCAAATAAAAATTTCAAAAAATTGTATTTTTTTTAATCTATATGTATTTATATTAATTTAGAAGGGCTAACTAGTTAGGTTATGGGAAGCACGTAAGGCAAGTATTTTAACTGACTTAGTGCAAAGCAAAGCAAAGCATCACCTTTTGAGTTTTGAGCTTCCCCTTCTTTAGTGCTTGTTAATTGTTATCTGATTTTGATGGATACCTTGACATCACTTTCTGATCACCAATGATCCATTTCTTTTGGTTGGTTGGTGATTCCTTTGCCTTTCTGTTTTTTCTTTTTAACAAAAAAATAAGCTATTATAAATGTATTTCTGTTGTTACTTCTTTGATCTCACTTGCAAAAGTTGCTACATACATAGTTTCTATTTTCTAAGGTTTTGAAGTAGTATTCCGAGTAAAGTAATGTTGTGTGATGTAAGGTGAAGTAATGTTATTGATAATAGCATCGGGGTCTACGTATTCGATGGTACAATATTAACACTCTGGTTCTTCTAATAGACTTATACGTACCCCTATTGTATAACTTATTTTATTTGGTAAAACTTTTGAGCCGATTAACGAGTTATATTGACGTTCCTATTTGAAGATCAAGATTATTTTGGTATTTGCTAGATGGTACTACTTGCTCCGTTTCAAAATATAAGACACGTACAATGTTCGGGATCGAACTTTGACAGTTAATTACTCTCTATTTATATTGATAGAAAATTTAAAATAATAATGATATTATAGTATCTTTCAAGACGAATCCAACGGTATAATTTTTATAATTTTTATCTATCATATTAGAAGAGTTATTTGTGGTCAAAACAAATTTTCATAAAATATGAATGTCTTATATTTTAAAACGAGAGGAATAATTACTAAACATTCTTATATATTTTTTTTCGAATCTCGTTTTTCTTTTTAAGTGTCCTAAGAAATCGTTCATACTTTGTGTCTTTCTTGTTAAATTATATACTTGTATGTAATTTTATTGGTTATTTTGTTTTATTTAAGTTAATATATTAGTTGAAACAATCAACAAATTTTACCAAGAGCCTGGAAAACAATTAAGCTTTAGTTACTAAACACGGCCCCTAACCCATATTTTTACCTTCGTCAAAGAAAAAACTTCTCTCTCTCTCTTCCCGCCTCTAGAGAAAAATAAGATTAAGGAAACTTATTTATATATAACTATAATAAATAAATCCATTTATAAAATGTTTTAGATTAGACCTAGCAAAGTTAATCCTAATCCGAAAATTCGGTTTGAAATATCCGATCCGTGGTCCGATCTGGGTCCGAACCTTGGTCTGAATCCGAAATAATCCGGTCCGAAATAATCGTGATCTGAAACTCATCCGAAATCCGAATGATACGATATGGTCTTGCCCGATCCGAAATCAATCTGATCTAAAGGTAACTCGATCTCAAAGCAATAAGAAATTATTGGCTTCCATTAGGCTTTGATTCGAAGTACCCGAAATTGACCCTTTTAAAAAAAAATATTATCACAGGTACTCTTTGGCACAAGTTCTGACTATGCAATATGTATACCTTTAGAAAGCACGAAGAGTGGCAGTTCCATATATACATAACAAAAGCTCATAGTCAAAGAAAACATGAGACCAAAGGAGTAACAACTCCATACATAATAAGGGTGAGGCAATCCACCATCCGATCCACAACCGTCCGATCCGAAAAGCCTCTTAATTCGGTGATGATCCGAAACATAATTCGAATTTCGGTCCGATCCGAAATGGTCCGATCCGGTCCAAATATAACTTGATCTAAAAACGGTCCGATCTGAATTGATCTGATCCAATTGGTCTGATTGCCAGGTCTATCTTGGATTGCATGATTTTGACTCACATGACCGTGATTCAGATATAGGTATGGGTTAAAGTTATTCAAGTAAAAACCGAAACCAATAAAGCCAAATCGAATTAGTAATTCAGATTGGACTCAAATTATATTTGGATTGGATTCAGATTGATTTTTTTTTTTATTTTTGAAAATATGAATTTTCAGATTGGTTTGGATTGAGGGTCATTGGATTTAAAAATCCAAAATAACTGGATAACATTATAAGCCCTTTAATGTATACTCCTTGCGTTTCATGATGTTTTAATTACCCACTTTCCATTTTAGTTCGTTCTGTGAAGTTCTACCCATAGTGTTTTATTCCTATTCTGGCAAAATATATACAATAATTTAATCAACCTTGCAGTACACTCTTTCTCTTCCATGTTTTTTATCTCCCTTAAAATAAAATAAACTCACACTCTCTTTCCTCACCAAAAAAAAAGGTAAGGAAATCAAGTGAAATCACAGTAAATTAGAAGAACTTCATAAAACAGAAGTAGTATTTGGGGTTGGGTTTAAATGTTTATTTTCTATAAACTTTACGGGTTTGCATGAATTATTAATTGTTAAAACTAATTTTTTTATGGGATTCTACAAAAATCATCTATCATCGAACAAATTAATTGATGCTCGTGCCTAATATATTACATCAAAATCATAGAATTTATAAATTTGGATATTTTGGATTGAATCAAATATAGTGTCTGAAAAATCGGATTGGATTGTTTTGGACCAAACTCTGATTGGGTTGGTTTGGATTGAAAAATAGAAATTCAGTTTTTGTTCAAATTGGATTGGACTAGGCCTAAGTCGAAACTAAGGATGGGCATGGGTCCAGGACCCTACCCGAACCCTGTTGGACCCGACCCTAATTTAAGGGTTTGGGTCCAACTTTTTCAGACCCTAAGGGTCCGGGTCTGGGTCCAAGTAAATTTTTTAGGGTCCGGGTCTTAAAGTTATCTAATATATACATTTTAACTTTAATTTAAGGGTCTGGGTCCAACTTTTTCAGACCCTAAGGGTCCGGGTCTGGGTCCAAAAAATTTTTTTGGGTCCGGGTCTTAAAGTTTTGGACGCAGACCCTATCCAGACCCGACCCTTAGACCCTAAACTTATCTAATATATACATTTTAACTTTTTTTTGAAAAAACAAACTGATTTTCTAAAAGACTAAAACCTAAACTAAAACACCAAAACACCCATTCTAAACTCTTATGTAAGTTGTGTTTATTTCGTTTTTTTTCAGTTTGTATGTTTGTGTTTTTGTTTCGTTTTTTTTCAGTTTATATGTTTGTGAATTGTGTTTGTTTCGTTTTTTTTTTCAGTTTATAAGTTTGTGTTTGTTTCGTTTTTTTCAATTTATATGTTTGTGTTTGTTTCATGCGATTTTTTGTGTTTGTTTCATGCGAATTTCAGATGATTATTGATATTAATAATGCTGAAAATTTAGCAAAAAAAAAATTTAGGCCTGGACCCTTCAGACCCTCTAGACCCTCCAGACCCTAAGGGTCCGGGTCAGGGTCCAGTTTTTTCAGACCCTTAGGGTCCGGTTCCGGGTCTGAGTCTGCAAAAATACTTAGGGTCCGGGTTTAGGGTCCAGCTGGACCCGACCCATACCCTACCCTTGCCCATCCCTAGTCGAAACCGTACAACAAACTTTCGCTCCAAAATATAAGTCTTGCGATTTCTTTTTTTTCAAATGTTTTTCCAATTTTATGGCCGGAAGATATATGAATTTGATGTCTAATTTCATTTAAGGTATATGAAGTTTGATGCTCTATTTTGTGTGATGTTTATGAAATACAAAATTCGTGTAAATTTCGTGAAATAGATGTATGGGTAGTATCCAAGTATGCTAGCAAACATTGATGTTTGTCTGCGAACACCTTATTCGGACGCTATCATTTTGCAACGTTTAAGATCAGTTCTGAGAGTAGTCCGACAGTAGTTTTGGTGCTCACCTAATCAGACAAAATAGTTACTAGTAGAATAATTGCTATTTGCTACGGTCAAAAAGTGGCATATTGCTGCGGTTTTGGCCGCGCAACAATTAAGGGGGCAGCAATAGGTAGTTAAGATATTGCTGCGGTTTTTGGGTAAAACCGCAGCAATATGCTGTAATTATTAATAAAAAAAAAACAGGAATATCGCTGCGGTTTCTTGCGAGAACCGCAACAATATGTTTTTTTAATATTAAAAATACAAGTATATTGCTGCGGTTTTCTTTCCAAAACCGCAGCAATAGGTGCAGCAGGTAAAAAAAAAAAATTTCATTGCTCAAGCGTAAATTTTTGGTAATTATGATATGAACATTTTAAATTCAAGGAAACGATTGCAATACATTAACAGTACAAAAGTAATTCCCAAATTGCCATATATTCAACAATAATAATATATTACAAATTCTATGTACAAAATATATATAAAAAAAAACAGACCTCATAAAAAATTTAAAAAACGTAAAAGAAAATACAAAAGTCCAGAAAACTAACAAAGAAAATTAAAAATTAAAGAAAAAAGGAAAAATATCATTAGATCTTGAAAAGGGACGGACGAACGACCGACGAAACCGGAAGTTGGTGGAGACGAACGACGTTGGGGCGAACAACTTGGTGGAGACGAAGTGGTGCGGACGAAATTAGGGGGAACGACTTTGTGGAGACGAAGTGGTGCGGACGAAATTAGGGGGAACAACTTGGTGGAGACGATCTGTTGCGGACGAAGACGGTGCGAATGACGATCTTAGCGACTCGAGAAGAACGCCTTAATGACGGTGCGAACGACTTGGTGGAGGCGATCTTAGCGACTCGAGAAGAACGACTTAAGACGGTGCAAATGACTGATGATAGGTGATGACTCGAGAAAATCGCCGGTCATGAGTGGAGAAGATGAACGGCGTGTGAGACGATGTCGCGTGTAAGACGAAGTCGCGTGTAAGACGATGTCGCGTGTGACGTCTCCGGATTAAAGATGTCGCCGGATGGAAGATGTTGTGAGGAGAGAGGATGGAGGAGAGAGGCAGCGTGAAACCCTAGCTTGTGTGAGGGTGACAGGCGCACAAATAAAGCCCAGCATCTTTAAATATTATTTAAAGATATATTGCTGCGGTTTTGTTTAAGAACCGCAACAATATATTAAAATAATTTTTTTTTATTATTTTAATATATTGCTGCGGTTTTTGCGAGAAACCGCAGCAATATGTTTGGTTAAATGGTAAAAAAAATTCACAATATTTTCGTTGAATATATATTGCTGCGGTTTTCGGCCAAAACCGCAGCAATATGGTAATTTTATATTTTTTCTTATCTTTTTACGCGATATATTGCTGCGTACGGGTAAAACCGCAGCAATATCACCGCAGCAAATAGCAATTATTCTACTAGTGAGTGGAATCTTCCTAATGTATGTTAGGCTAATAACAACTAGTAGTACTAGCAGTAGTAGAAGACCAACAACCACGGTAACAACCACCTTAAGGGATGGTGAAAATGGACGAACTCGCCAATGATCTAGAAAGCATGAGTTTCAAACTCCACCACAACCACCACTGCAAACCATGAATTGAAAATGGACGAACTCGCCAATGATCTAAAACCACGGTAACAACCACCTTAAGGGATATATAGAGAAGGCTTGGGTCCAGTAGAAGAGATCGGGTCATCCCTAATTGATAGTTGCTCCGATGGTTGATTGCTCTGAGCCAGGGGACATTACGTGGGCGGGTGGGAGCCACGGTCGAGGCTAACTTTTGAAATCTCCTAAGAATTATGGTTGAAAATGTAAAATTTTAAAATAATCTAGGTTAATTTTTATATTCGGCCTCATTTAATAGTACAAAATATATTTTGGCCCCCTTAAAATATTTTTTTCGATTCTGCCCCTGCTTTGAGCTTCCACTTAGAAAGCTTTGTCTGCTAGGTTTTTCTTTGTGCTAATTGCTAGGGTTTGTTCTTATAAACTAATACTCCATCCGTCTCAAAATACTCTTGACACTTATCAAGGCACGTAGTTTTAGATGATAAGTTGTTGTTTGATTATCAATTGTAATTTTATTGAAAAGTATATGTGATAGGTCTTATTAGTTAGTAAAAGTAGTATTATTTTATTTTAGGGAGAGAAAATGTGGGCCATGGTTAGAGTTGGTAGGTAATAAGAGTGACATTATTTTATGTGGATGAGAGCAAGTGTGGGCCAATAGTTAAAAGGTAAAAATGATTAAAATAATAGTGGGTCATATCCTAAAATAGAATTGTAAAGAGTATTCTGGGAAAGATAAAAAAAAAAAAGAAATTGTAAAGAGTATTCTAGGACGGAGGGAATAAGTCAATACTATAAACTGATCATAATAATGTCTATCAGTTTAAGATCTCTATTATATAAGCCAAGGGGGGAGCTATGTTATCCCCCTTTGAAAAGACTTATATGCCCTTAGTCTCAAAAATTAATAAAGATTATTTTTTCTTAATCCTCTCCTCATTTACAAATATAGATAATAAGAAAAGTTCTACAACAACAAAAACAAATAAATAAAAATGTGTAAAAAATAGGAAACTAACAATTGAAAATGTAAAGTGATGACCGAATCAATTTTCAAACAATTATAAAAGCAAAGAATGACAAAGATTCTTATTATCAATTTATAATTTCAAATAAGATGCATTAATAAATAAACCATAAAAGAACAACAAAAAATTTAGAGAGTATTCATTTTATTTTTATTTTTTAGGACTCACAATTAGTTGGGATAGTAAAATTAAAGAGATAAACATACATCATTAGATAATATCAATTTATAATTTTTTTTATTAAAGCACTACTCACCATAGTATGCCTAAAAATCTCAATTACCCAGTGAAATTAAATTAAACTACTACTCATAAAATCGCCTACAAAAGATATGTATTTTTAAATAAAGAAATAACATACACTAGATTATTGTTTAAAAGGAGAGTTGTTGGATTATCTATCAAATACAAGATAACATATCCTACTTCAACATAATACTTTATGGAAAACATTACTCTTTACACTAGAGCAATCCTAATAAAAAATCATAATGCTGATCGATATTCACCATAAATATTACATTTTTTTTGGTAAGTGAGTAGATTTGTATTACCAAACTGAAAAAGCAAAAACGTTGTACAAGTGAAGCTACAAACATCAGCACACACTTGGGCGGGGATGGGGCGTGTCTCCTACTTGACCCGCCCCACTGCCATCCCTACATCTTCCTCACCAATCTAGTTTCAACAATCTTTTTTTATTAACTATGTACTTTACATCATTTACAACATGATTTACAGTTCGAATTTGGGAATTCCACATAACATTATTTCGTTCTTGCCATATTTAGGATAGTTTTTTAACAGTTTTTGATGTTAGTATTAATATTAATATACTGTTACACGCATCTCTTGCATATAGTGATAGTCTTATTATATATGGCAACTTTTGGACTAACTTTATTACAATTATGGATCACTTCGTAATATCTTTACCATGGGAAGGCAACTCACCCTTAAGGCCTTAATATTGGATTTGACTGGTAAACAAAAAGAATGTTTTTCAAGAGATTTTAAGTTTCTCTTTTAAAAAATAAAATAAAGGTACTGTCAAAGTCCAACCACACTGTAGATGGAGTAACAATGCGTGCAGCCTAACTAAGAGAATATCCAGCGGACTCAGATCACAACAGATTGTAATAAAGTAGACTAGGCCTAAGATATGTAGCATGAACTTCCATGCCATACGTTATCAATAATGAGCTTTAATTTTAGGCCCATTGTAAATTAAGATATATAGGAATTTATATTAGGCCCATTGGACAAAAGGACATATACAATTTTCATTTTAGGCCCACTGTAGAAGTAAACCATCCCTGCTTGTAGCCCAGTAAACGAACCACCATACTCATCTCACCAGTCCTGTACTATTCAAAGAATGTTGGTCATGTTAAAAGGGTGAAAGAGATTGGAAAAATTGTGTTTTTTTTTTTACAACAGGTAAAGAGATTTAAAATAAAGCGAATTAAATACCCGTTCTGGCCTTAGTAGCCAAATTATGGGCTCTTTGTACTTCTGCTCTTGCAACTTTCGTACATCTAAACGGCTGGAATGTCCTTGCTAGAGTCATCACCTCCTTGATTATGTAGTAGATGTCTTTGTTGCATTGGTCCAAATTCTTCAGGGCGTGTATTATTTCAACATAGTCTGTTTTGATTTAAATATCGGCACATCTCCATTGTAAGTCCTTTGTCACATGAAGAACCGTTGTTGCTTCAGGTTGTAAAGATGATAAAGCGAAGATTCTTTCAGTGTGGTAGTCGTGTGGGTTGCCTACTTGTGTTGTCCATGCTATTGCTGCTTCCCATTCATTTTTCCTGCATTTTGCTTTCCAAGAACCACCAACAAGTATTATTTGGGGAGCTTGTTGAGTGTTATTGCCATTGATCCACTCCTCTGGCTCTTGTTGTCTATGCTCTGTGTTTGTTCCATCCTCCCAGATTAATTTTGTCGCCTTTATATGTCGCTCTTTATTCTCTCTTTAAATTTCCAGTGCTCTTGAAGGGTTTGGTTTGTCTCCTCTAAACACAATCTCATTCCTATGCAACCAAATTCCCCATAACGTAGCTATGAAGTCCCTTCTTAGTTTTATGAAATCCTCTTCTTTGCTTTTCTTGAAGAGATTTAGGAAATTTATAATCCAGTCTTTCATGGGAATATTAAGGGAGCAATCACCCTTATACCCATAGTTGTAAGCCAAATTTTCTAAGAAAACTCACAGTTTTTGAATAGGTGATCTTGGTCTTCAAACTCCTGATTACAGAATTTGCACTTTGGTTAACGTTGATTTTCCTCTTAGCTAAGTTTGACTCTGTTGGAATTGCTTGTGCGAGAATTTTCCTTAGGAAGTGTTTCCACTTTGGGAAAATGTTTGAATTCCAGATAATTTTTCATAATTGTGTTTCTATTTGGTTAGTTGGTAAATTGAAGTTTAGAAACCAATAACCTGATTTGGGAGTGTATTTTTCTGATTTTATGAATTTTCAGTCAACACCATCGTCTACCTCCTCCCTAGGAATATGTGTAGCCAAAATCTTGATAGTGTTCTCTTTTGAAAAAGTATTCCAAACGATGTTTGTTTTCCAATTTTTGTTATCATCTATGAGACCTGCTACCTTGGTTAGGTTGTAGGTGTTTTGAGAAAGGATGATTGGGTTGTTTGAGGTCCAGGCATCTGTGTAGATGTTGATTGTTTTTCCATTGCCCAATTTTTTTCCTTGTGTTGATCAAGCTTTTTACTACATAAGAGCAGTTTGAAGGCTGGGTGTTGTCCAATGCCAGTCTCAAAGGATCTTTCTTGTATTTGGCTACGTAAAGTTTGTGAATAAGGGAATCTGAATTTTTGTGAATTCTCCATGCTTGATTGAACAATAGAGCTTTGTTAACATGTTGTATGTTACGAAGACCCAGGCCCCCATCCAATTTATGCTTCTCTAGAACCTCTTTCTTTCTCCAATAAATTGGTGTTTTGTCGAATGAGCTAGAGCACCAGTTTATATCACTTTGAACTTACCGTTTGGATTTTTTTTGAACTCCCCGTAGATGAAATAGATAGTGTAAAAGAGGAAAATAGAAAGAAAAAAGTTTACTGTTAAACAAATGGTTTCTCCTCTTAAGGCTATACATACATGTCTAAATTTAAACCTTACTTTATGTCCCTTATTTTGTATACCACTTGTCTGACATATTTTATAGTGGTTGATGAAAAAATGATTTACAATTTTATTTATGATATGATGGGATATAGTAATGATATCAACCAATAAAAAAATAATGGCACACAAATGGTACACACGAAGTGAGACAGAAGATTCTAATGGAATGGTTGTGGTTGATATTTAAAAGGAAAATTATTTTAAATAAGTCAATCTTTGCATGATCTTTCCATTTTAAGTCTATCTTTTCATTATTCTTGATTGACTTAAACTTGTAGTAGTATTTTCTTCTATTGGGTCAAATACTTACAATATGGACAAAAAGTTATGTTTTATTTTACTTATTTTTTCATTCTTTTGCTTTTTATTTTCACCCACCATCATAATCCAAGAGCCACCCCTCAAACCCCAACCCTAACGTCCACCAGCGAGCCACCAACGCCACCTACTGAACCACCATGATCCACCAAAGTCTCCTAATTAGCACTACCACTATCTCTCTCCTCACTACTAGTTCCACCCACCAAACCACCACCCATTGAAACCAACTAACGACCACCCACTATTAACCAACTACCACACTCTATCACCAATCAACGAGATCAATCACTGTAACACCCCGATAATTCTCTCTTTTCAAAAATACATTTTCAATATAAAACATAGAGAATTATCAAAGCATTATCGCCCATTTGATAACGTATCGACTTATTCAGAATTTTAAGCGAAAAACATATATAACTAAACGTCATACTTTAATATAATAAATAAATGAAGTACTTAAAACCATCATACTATAAATGTCTACTTCAAACCAAAGTTAACATAATATGTTTATACTAAAGTAATAGATAAAACAATCTGTTACACAAGTTTTCCATTCCCAGATCCCCATGATGCAACATCTGCAAACCTGTAGATGTCAATGATCTAAAGAATCTGCTCACCAAAATGGGTCATCACAGGATTAATAAGGCAAAGCAATGATCACATACACAAACAAAGCACGTAATCAGCAAAGCAAAGTACTATATAGTAATACATAAACATTCTTAACATGACACTAAGAAATAATAAGCAGGAATAAATAATAATATAACAACCTACCATTCTACAAATAACTTTTACTAAATTAAGCTTTGACAATCTTTTTATTACTTTAATGAAATAGTCATTGGACCGAAGTTATCTCATCTAAAAACCAACCTTCCCTTTAGAAGACGAAATACAGGCGCGACTCCGTATTCCAGAATGACCTGCGATATCGAGGAACCTTTGAAAAATAGGTACGATGATCAATCCGTTTCCTAGAAAAAGCCATGGGCTACGACCATGTACTCCAACTCCTGATTGTCCAACTTCAGGCGTGCACCATTCAAAAGTTATCACTATCCAAGTTACACTTTACGTGATTTACAGTTTATTAGTTGTTATGACACACAAGTAACACAAACATATATAATCAAATATTCACAACTGAACTTCCTTTTTATCTTAGGATTAAATAAGTGACACACAACTTACAATCCAAGATTAATTCCTTTTCATTCCAATCTTTCTTATTTGTTGAACCTAGCCAACAACCAACTTATCTTTCAAAGGCATAATCTATCAACTTACCAAATAAGGCCCACAATCCTCATAAAGTAGTGAAAATAATAATATAAGGGAACACATGATTCAACATGATTCAACTCAATAAATATATTAATTCCCCAATATAAATTAATAATAAAGCTCCCAATCAACATGATTGCATCAATATTTCATACAAAAAGGATAATCAACTCATAATCAAATCTCATAATCAACATGTTTGCATACAGGCATAAACACATGTAAAATCCAATCATAATAGAAATCACATATGAACTTACAAAGTTCTTATACATGATACTATAATTTTTCCTTCCTAAAATCATGATACTACATCACATAACACATAGGTATGTATGTACCTTGTGTAAACAAACTGATAGGCCACCTTTAATCACTTTAAAAGTCGCCTACTAAAAAATCTCCACCTAAAACAACCAATATAATTCAAAGTCAATACTCTAAATGAAATCCAGCTACTTTAAAATACTTTAAATCCTCTTTAAAAATATTTAAAAGTTGTTTTTATCAGTAAAACTTCAATTAAATTTTATCTAGTATAGTACCGCCATACTAGAAATAGTAATCCATAAAACTCCAATATGAATGCCCTTTCTAAAATTCCAAGAAATTATAAAATTTTAAAACTCTCTTTAAACATACTTAAACATGCTAAAATTCATAAGTTAAATCGATTTCATAGTTTATAACATGCTACTATGATTTTTCAATATTTAACACCCTAAAAATTCATGCTTTGATAATTAAAACTCAATCTAAAAATAATAATCAAATCTAAAATTTTATTCTTTTAATACATAATATATATATAATTAAAGATTCACCATTAAAACAGTAAATTAGAGTTATTAATCATGATTTGTACTAAAACAATACATAAAAACACAATCTTTAATCAAAACTTGAGGAGGAAGAAAGAATTAAATCAACAAATCAAAGGAAACAATAAAGACAAGGAGGCGCCGATCACGCGCAGCAGCAGTGGCGCAGCAATAGGCGGCAGTGGTGGAGAATTTTTGGTGTTTGTGATGTTTCTTGGTGCAGAAGAAATTATTTTGAAGAAGAAGAAAGAAAATTAGAACAAAGAAGATTGCAAAAGAAAACGTGAAGGAGAGAGAGAGAAGGAGAGAGAAATAGGGGGGCGACTACCTTGGGAAGTGTGAGGAGAGAGAAAAATTTTGTGTGGTAAAAATAATTTGGTTTAAGGTATTTATAAGTAGGCTTTTCCTTTTGGGCTTAGGAAAAGGAGATTGAGTTTCAATAAAGTTTAATGATGATTTAGGACTCCTAACATCAATAAAGATCCCTAATTCACTTTGAATTTGGGTTCCTCAAACCCATTTAAACTTCTTTTCCAAATCCAATTAGTATTTCAAACATTTTTCAAAGCATGCCTAAATAAAAATATTTTAACTTCCTTAAATATTTAAAATAATTCCTTTGACTCTCAAAATAGTCAACCTTCTTTAAATAAATAAATTATTTCAAATTAAATTATGTTTAAATATAAATATATAAATACTAAAAT
The DNA here is from genome assembly GCF_026745355.1 of Beta vulgaris subsp. vulgaris. Classification (NCBI taxonomy): domain Eukaryota; kingdom Viridiplantae; phylum Streptophyta; class Magnoliopsida; order Caryophyllales; family Amaranthaceae; genus Beta; species Beta vulgaris. The sequence continues at coordinate 8,843,450 of NC_079208.1, forward strand.
ATATTTATAAAATCCATAAAATTAATTATTCAATGATGCACTTTATTTGCAAAGGTTTTTACTTTTCTTTATTTTCTCGATTTCTAAGGAGATTTCTAAATTCACTTAATTACTAACTGAAATCCTCTTTCTTGTATTTTTTCTTTAATGAACTTCGTACTTACTAATTACTTTTGTAATTTTAACATCTGCTTTTTTTTCTCTTGAATGAGGGTTCCTTTTTGAGAGAGGAAGTATAAAGAATGAGGTATTTTGTGAGGATTGAAATAGTTTGAGAAGTAATGAAGTTGTGTTGAGAAGTTGTTGTTTGAAATGAAAAAAAAAGGGGGTATTTACAGGAAAATGAGGTGATGAATGAGGGTTTGAAGGAGGTAGAAAATCATATTTTTCCACCAAAAAATATGATTTTTACCATCCTACATTATCCTAATGACATCATCAAATCTTCCTACATCATCTAAATTTATTTCAATTCTAAAGATTTTTATTCTACTTTAGGTTTTATTTTGATTTTTTCACCAATGTGGAAAAATTAGATTACAGTCAATATTCTCTTCCTAAATACATCATAAAACATAAAAATACATCGAAAAAATGTGAAGGAAAATCTGAGCGGGCAATTACGCAGAGCGTAGAAGCCTACACTCTAGACACAACCATTGTGCATTGGGTGCACGGGCGTGCGTGCGCTCGGCGCACGGTCATGCGATTGGCACATCACCTGGATTTTCCGAAAAAATCAATCGAATCTTTTGGCTCTTACACCTTCGATTTGATTCCGATTCTTATTCCTATTCATTATTCTTATTCCTTAACCAATGGATAAAAGAATGTGATTGGTGATTAGACAATATATTCTTATTCTTTATCCAATGGACAAAGGAAAGTGACTATTGAGTAATGACTTGATTAGTTGAAAAAACTGATTCCCTGAGGTTTTGAGAGACGAGTAAAATTCCAGCACCTAAACGCGACTCGCTTTTCCGTTTTTCGAAAGACTAACTTAAAATGAGTATTGAAAAATCGTCAAATTAGTAAAGCCGAGCACGATTCTACAATAATTCATTTTATTAAAACCATGTAGTAATTGACTGCAACTTACAAAAAATTACTTATTAAACCGAAATCGTATGACTAAAGCGCAAAACGAAAATCCATATGACGGAATGAAACTCGCACTCTGAAACGAAACCTGCCTTTTGTCGGGAGCATGCTCTACGAGATATGACAGCTTCGTTATTTTTATTTTGTTCAGAATTCTTTATTTTGAAAAGGGAAATTTCCTCAGGTACCCCTGAGATTTGACGTAATTCTCAAATCACCCCTCACATTTGGAAAATTCCCCAAATACCCCAAAACTTTGACTTTGTGCTCAAAATGCCCTTACTATTGACGAAAACCTAACGTCGTTAGGGTTTCTTTCTCTTTTTCTTCTCCATCTTCATCTTCTTCATCTCTTCTCCCATAATCCCCCATTAATGACACCTTAAACCTTCAATTTTCTCCCTCTCCTTCCACCTACATGCCTCGATCTCTCCTTCCCATCTTCATCTTGTGAATTTTCCCCATTTTTTATGATGGTGAAGTTAATTCTCTCTCCTTGTGAATTTTCCCAAATTATTGATGGTTATTATTATTGTTCTTATTGTTGAAGCTGCCATGAGAATTTCCGGGTTTCATAAATGGGTTTTACACACCTTTTTTATGGATGTAGTCATAGAATATTTGCCTTGGTTTTATTTTCTTCTTCTCGATGTTGGGGACAGTAGCGTCTCCAGGATCTTTACCTTGTGGGTTCGGAATTTGAGACATTAGTCCAAAATTTAGATTACGACCCATAACTTAGTTGGGTGTGCGATAATGCTATTACAAAAACTAAATTATTATTGTTTCGTACTTTGTACATGTATGATAAATCGTGAAAATATGGTTTATTATGAAAGAATGATGAACTTTGTCTCAGAAAAAGTACTCAAACGTACTACATATTACTTTGAGTATTGTTTGTGAATAAAACAAACAGATAATTAAGTCTACAATAATAATTAGAGAATAAAATATAATAATATACTGTATTGAAAGGAAAAGAATAAAAAAAATTGAAGATTGACAAAAAGAAAAGAAAGAAAGAAAGAAAAACATCATGCTGCATGAATTATTAAAAAGAAAAAGAGAGATTGAGGAATAAATTAAGCAGCACAAAAAGAAAAGAAAAAAGAAAAAGAAAGAAAGAAAAACATCATGCAGCAAAAGGGAAGAAGTAGAATAGATTAAAGATAGCCGAGCATATTCGAACTCGCGACCACAGGCAGCAGAACCATCATGTTGTCACTGCTCTGTACGTCTCATTACACACGTTATATATTTTATATCTTTTCCAGCTTTATTAAGCTTTGCTGATTTTACCCGAATCCACTATGGGTTAAACTGAACCCGGTGAACCCATAGTGGATCCGCCCATGGTTGGGGAGTTGGGTTTTTTGGGTTTGTGCTTGAATGGTATTCTGAGAACAACGAGAAATGAAGTTAAAGGGGCTGTGAAGTTTAGGAGAGAGAGATGAAGAAGATAGAGAAGAGGGGTTGAAAATTGATGGGAGACATGAGCATGAAAAGAGTTGAAGAAGATGAAGATGAGAGGAGAGATAAAGGCATATAGGTGGACGAAGAGAGAGAAAATTGAAGGTTTAGGATGTCATTAATGGAGGATGGTGGGAGAAGAGATGAAGAAGATGAAGATGGAGAGGAAAAAGAGAAATAAACCCTAACGGCGTTTAATACCGATTCGGTCCGAGATCTTGTATAGAGTTCCGTCAATAGTAAGGGTATTTTGAGCACAAAGTCAATGTTCGGGGGTATCTGGGAAATTTCCTAAATGTGAGGGGTAATTCAAGAATTACATCAAAATCCCAAGGATACCTGAGGATATTTCCCTTGTGAAAATATTTATCCACAATAGGGTTTTCAAATTTGGTGTCTACAAGAGTCCGTTTCAAAAAAAAAAAAATTCCAATTTCAAAATAAAGTCCAATCATAGTCCATTTAAGTCTGGCCCAAGTCAAGTCGAAGTCCAGTCCAAGTCTTAGCATATGAGTTTAACTGTGAGCAACTAAAGAGAGAAATTAGGAAAATGTCTATTACGTAGCCCACGACTTGCTATTCCATTAAATATATCAGTATGTAGACTACTACTTGCTAGTCACCAACTAATTAGTAGCAACTAGCTATACCTATTAAGAAAACTATTTGACAAATTTTAAAACATAATCCAATGCTATAGTCCTTACCCCTATCATACTAGTTTTTATGCACGCGATTCCTACTCCTAATATATAATAGAATCGGTAAACAATAAATAATCAGAGTTCTTTTATTTTCTTTTAATTGCTCTTTCTCTTCTAGGAATATCCGCTCGGACTTATGATCGTAATCCTAATCAAATACCAAATCGTAAGTGATCACCTCCTCAAAAACTATATATATTGGTCCATACAATCTCAAACTTCCATCAAAGAATTAGAAAACATCGATCAGTCCTAATAACAAAAAAAAACCCAACGTTATTTTAGTTCCATATCGAAATAATGGCTGATCATAAAATTCTCTTAGCATCGGTCATCCTTTTTCTCTCGATATTTTCCTCCTTAGCAAGCTACCCACCAGCCACAAATTACCTGATCTCCACATGCAACGACGCCACTTACGGTGACTTATGCCTCCAAACCCTCTTACCTGATGTCGGCCGCATCAACAGCACCCCGAAAAAGTCGACTCATCTCGCCATCTTGGCCACCATAACCGCAGTTCAATCGGCGTCAAACAGTATCACCCAACTCTCAAAACAGCCTCAACCAGGGCCGTCTTGAAGATTTTGGGGCCCCGGTTCTAATATGAAAATTGGGCCCTAATTTATAGAAAATAAAGATGGAAGGTTTGAGTTCTAAAGATAAATCATTGACAAATTTATTAAGAGGGGGAAACAAGCTCGATTTCTTCAAATATGAAGTAAAATTTTCAAAATAATATATTTTGGGACCTTTATAATTTTGGGGGCCCTGTGCTGTTGGGCTCCTTGCACACCCTCATCTACCCCTTTGGCCTCAACTATGGAGTCGCGAACTCGACTCGCTCAATGATTGTGGTACGTCGATCGCTAACACGGTCGCATCGTTGAACACTGCAATGGAGACAACTGATCACTTGGGTGGTGGTGATAAGAATGATAAGGAGTCAAAGAGGCTAAGCATGGAAAACAACGTCAAAGACGTGGTGAGTGCTACCGACACATGCATCACTAATCTTCAAGGCTCCAGGGCTAGAGATGATGTGATAAGTAGAGTTCAAGATGCTACAAAATTACTTGTTCACCTGGCTACTAATGCTATTGACCTCATCGATCGCATGCAGTTTTAATTCATCTATTATGTAATAGTCTCAAGCAGGGCCGTCCCAAACAATTTGGGGGCCCTGTGCTAATTTTTAAATTAGGTCCTTATCAAAGAATTATAAATATTGTGGAAAAAAATACATATTGTATAAGATATTATGTTAGTGATCCCAAAAGAACAAAATTCACAATTTATCAGTGAACCAATAAGAAAAGAAGTCCCTTGAAAAAAGGAAAAAAAAGGGATAGAGAGACAGATAAGTTCATTCAAAAAATAAAAAAGAAAAGTAATAATTTTTACTTTTAACAATCAATACATTCTCTTATTCTCACCTTTTAATTAACAATGGGCATAGGCAAACAAGAACTTATTATTACAACCACAATAATTCAAATTAAACAATTCTAGTGAAATAAATAAATAATAAGAATTATGATTTTTACATGTTACATAAAAGCATAAGAAAAATATAAATGATTTGAAGAAAGAGTAATAAGAATTATGATTTAGACATGTTACATAAAAGCATAGGAAAAAAAAATTATGATTAGAAGTATATGAGATTAGTCTATTAAAAGGAAAACTACTTACATTTTTTTATCTAGAAGAAGGTAATTTTGCATTATATATGTAGCTTTTGCATGTACTAATTTCCTTGACTTTGATAAGCAAGGAATTATAAACTATACCACTGCTACTTTCTATTCACAAAAAACCAACAAAAAAAAATTGTACTAGCTTTTCCACCCACAAAACCCAAAATAATAATAAACTTACCCTAAAATCAAACCCAAAAAGAAACAAACAAAAACATTTACTTCATTCTTGCACATACTGGGATTCGAACCCAGCACACCAACGGACAAAAACATATATCCATGCAAAACTTTACCACTAAGCCACAATAACTACCTTGTTTTATTATTGCAGCATATACTATATAATGATACAACAGATATGGGGCCCTAATGAAATAGGGGCCCTGTGCGGTGGGGCTGTTTGCACAGCCTCATCACCGGGCCTGGTCTCAAGAATTTTCTTTTTTTTTTTTTAAGGAAGGTTTAGCTATAATTCTATAGGTTTTAAGGAATAGAGGATTGCTTTTTTTTCCGTTAAAAAATTAAGGCTTAGAATTTAATTTTGTTTTCTTGTTATAATTGAAAAAGAATAATATGTAAGACATAATTTTTGTTTTACATGTTTGAGGCTACCTGTCTTGGCCCTAATTTGGATTGCATTCTAATAAGCTATCTTTTGGTTATGGTGACGAAGTCGACACAAGATTGTTGCAACTCTAAGTTGTACTCCTTCCGTTTCAATTTAATCTACACATTTACACTTTTCACGCATGCCAATGCAAAACTTTGAGGACATATAACTCTAGTTTTGTATTTGTAAAAATTATAAAAAGTACATATTAATAAAATACATGTTATGATGAATCTAACAAGATCCCACATGACTATATATTTATCCGCGTATAAATCACAAATGATGGTCAAAGTGAAATTTGTGAATAGTGTAAAATATCAAAGTGTGTAGATTAAATTGAAACGGAGGGAGTAGTATTTTGGTTATATTAACTTCCTAAACAAACAAAAAAATTGAATGGGTTTTAGATGGGCTATTTATTAGTAGGGCTGGGTAAGGGCTTTTAAAGGTTTTAAATGGGTTTTAAAGGGTTTAGAATGGGTACCCATTCTTTCTTTTTTGGGTCTAAGGAAAGCATTTAACCCTTTTTATTTCTACAGAGTACTTCAATTCCACTTTCTATTTCTCTCTCCTGATAACTAGCCTATTCATTTCTTTCATTTTCTCTCTCCTAAAACCCTAAATCCCTCCTTCAATTTCGATCTTTGTCCCTTTTTTTTCTTGTTTTTATATCAAAACTTCAACATGAAAGGATCTCATGTTCTGTTAATATCCTTCATTTTAGTTCGAATTGAAGGTTTGAGGTCGATTTTGTTGTTCGCATTGGCTAGGGTTGCTGAGAATTCAATTTCGCTAGTACTTCAATTCAATAACAAGAGCTAAATTAACCTTCTACCGAAAAATGTCATCGGGAGAATGGACAATGATCAAACTCAACTGTAAATGTGGATCTGGTTTTAACTTTATCTTAATTTTACTTAATGTTAGGATTCTTACAGGTTAGCCTGCTGTAACTCCAATTTAGCCTTGTTGTAATGGTACTAACTTAAATGTATAGCTTAAATCAAGCATTATGCACATACTACAACATTTCAAATGTAATTCAGAAGTCTATCAGTGTATAAGTACATCTTGAAGATCACTTGTTTAATTGTTTTATATTGTTTAGTTGGTTCATCTTAGCTTATGGGCTGGAGTGGGCTGGCCTCTTCTTTGCTCCAAGACAAGGAAAAAAAAAGAAAAGAAATTAATGGGCCGGACTGGGGCGGGTCTGATGGGCTTTGTCCCGGCCCAGCCCGGTTGACATCTTGTATAAACCCGGTCCGACCCGACCCGTTTTTTTGTCAGCCCGGCCCAACCCGAACCCGGCCCGTTGAACTGTTCTAAACACAACGTAATATCTATGAAAAGGCTCTATTTGGCAAAAACATTATGTAAATATTTTTGGAACCTTGAATTATAACATGATAAAATATTTGAGTTGTTTAAATGAATAGTCATGTTTAACAAAGAACGTAATATATTATGTAATGAGATTATCTTGACTTACATTTAGATGCTAAATATAGTTGCATTTGAATCTAAGATCTTTATGAATAATCAATACTCAGATCCCAGCTTTATGCATTGCTGATATATATAACCACAAAAATCCCTTGAGCCAAAAGCCCAAAATGTTTATCTTTAGCTTTGTACTTATGCATTAGGATTACTCTTTAAAGAGTTTACTTCAATACAAAATCTGTACACCTCACTTTTCTAGGCAGTTTTTTATTCCCCCATTAAAAAAAGACACTTTTTTATTTCTATAAATTTTTAACAATGGATGTATAGAATATCAACTATAGCATATTACAAACTTTCAATTAGATTTACCAAATGATGTATACAATCAGCTATGTGTTAGATTTCAGTCTTTTTATAGCTACTTTATCTGTTTGAATTAACTTAGGCAGTGTTTTGTTTATATGATTTTGGTATGAGTTATGGATTTAGAATGAGCAAAATCCATACCTACTATTTGTTTAATAAATTAATAGATTCAAAACGCATACGGCATACCTCAAATCCATAAGGTATGGGGTTTAGAAACCCAAGGGCAGAAGTAGGTATGGCTCATACTAAATTACCAATACATCTAGGTAACAAATAAAAGAAAAAATTTCATTTCCAAGTAAAACCAAACACATGGTATTAGGTATCAATTTCCATACCTATACCACATTGGTTTCAACTTCATATATAAAAGTACTACCTTTTTAAGCATGCATGCTATACGTGCGGCAACATTTTGGGCATATCGCTCGGTAATAAAAGAAGTAAAAAATGAAAGTACGTATCTAAGTTCACCTCCATTTGGTGAGTAAGAAAGATTTAAATACTTACAAATGTCGTCATCGAAGAAGGTTCTTATTTTAGGCCCATGTCTATCAAGTCCAAATTTCAAGTCCATAGGTCTAAGTACCCATGGTTCTAGCTTAGGCCCAGTCAAAGTCTAGTTGCCTTTAATCCGCGAAATGTTTTAGCTTAGGCCCATTTCCGAGTCAAGACCAATTTGGCCTAGGTGCCTCAAATCTGAAAGGAGGGTCTACCTTAGGTCCATTTCTAATCCAAGTCCATCAAGTCTCATTATAAGTCAAGCCTAGTCTTAGGTCTAGGTGTCTCAAATATGAATGAGGTTCTAGCTTAGGCTCATTTTAAGTCTATGTTTATCAAGTCTTGTTCTAAGTCATGCCTTTTTTTTTCCGCTAAGCAAGTAATTAGATTAATGAAACACAATTACAACTTAAACCAATCTAATGGGAAGCAAATCAATAAGATTGGACTCTCTCAACCATTAAACCAGTGAAGAAGCCCAGTGATGAAGCCAGGATTTTCAAAGTGGGAGGACAAACTCCGAACGTCGGGAATTCGGAAAAAAAATAGAAAAAAAAACACTATAACACAAATTGTTTAATACTTAATGTTTTACATCCAAAATCCCAAAATGCTTATTAAATTGATAAACATGAATCAATTACACGAATCCAAAATTCCAATGCCTTAGCCTTAGACTTGTTTGAATTAGGTGAATGTGAATCACTTGACATTTCCTAATTAAATTGATAAACATGAATCAATTACATTATCAAACCAAACTAGTTGATTACTCCCTCCGTCCTTTAATAGAGTGCCCATTTCTTTTTTGGACACTATTCAAAGGTAAAGAAAGCCCTCAAAAAATATTTCTAATATATAAGAAAAAACATAGTCATGTGGTGTCTTGTTTGATTCTTCTTATTACGTACATTAAGAAAATCAAACTTTTATAATTTTTACTAGGGTTTTTTCACCAGGTAACCTTGTGGTTTTCCAAAATTCATGGGGTACCCCTAATTTATTTTTAATGCACCAGGTACCCTTATTATTTTAGTAAAATGCACAAAATGCCCTCAATAACTAACGGTGTTAAGTTTCCGTTAGTCATTAGGGTTAATTAACCCTTCTAACCCTAATTAAACCCTAATCAACTAACTAAACCCTAACCTCTAACCCTACCCTAACCCCATAACTTGAAACCCTAACCCCACAACCACCACCCAACCACCACCACCACCCAACCACCACCACCGCCCAACCACCACCACCTCCCAACCACCACCACCGCCCAACCACCACCACCTCCCTTCCCCCTCCCTCCCTCACCCCCTGCAGCAGGCCTCCTCCCCCACCCCACCCCCACCCCGGCAGCATCCTCCCTCCCCCGCGCTGTAGATTCCACCAGACCACTGATTTCACAAATCAATTTTCGAAAACCTTTTCGAAAATCAATTTAGAAAACATTTTCTAAATCATAAACCATTTTCGAAAACCATTTTCGAAAAGCTTTTGCGAAATCAATTTGCAAAAACCAATTTGAATGGAAACCCTAATTATTTTCTTCGTTCTTCATCAATGGCGTCTTCTCCTCTTTCCCTCACAACATTCCGCTTCTCTCCTTCTTCGCTGCCGGTTGATTGCCTCGTAAAAAAAATTTAATAAAAAATCGCCATTGTTGTGTGTTATTTGTTTGATGTAAAGTTGAATTAGTATATACTGTTTTTGTTTTGGTTTTTTTGATTAAGCGAGGAAGAGATGGGGAGCTCAGAGTGTGCAGGGGTGAAGGAAGGAGGTACTGGTTCAATTGTGTGGGTTCGAAGGCGAAACAGTTCGTGGTGGCCGGGTAAAATATTGGGTCGAGGTGGCTACGAGGGTGGGTGGGCTACGGGGTGCAGTGGAGGGGTGCAGGGGAGGGGTTGCGGTAGGTGCGGGATGGGGTGGCGAGGGGGGTGGCAACGGGGGTGGGGGAGGGTGGGCTATGGGGGGTGGAGGAAGGGGTGGGGTGGGGAAAGGGGTGGTTGGGTGATTAGAGTTAGGGTTTAAGGTGGGGGTTAGGTGTTAGGGTTACTTTTAGGATTTAGGGATTAGGATTAGAGGGATTAATTAGGGTTAAAAGGGTTAATTAATCTTAATGACTAACGGAAAACTTAACACCGTTAGTCATTAAGGGCATTTCATGGATTTTTTGAAAATAATAAGGGTACCTGGTGCTTTTTTTTTTAAATTAGGGGTACCCCATGAATTTTAATAAAGTACAGGGGTACCTGGTGAAAAAATCGTTTTTACTAATATGAAATTAAAGATATTAACGATACAAAACGTACATTGGCAAACGTCTATTGGAGAAATGGGCACTCTATTTAAGGACGGAGGAGTATAAATCAACTCATGTTTACAATTTGCAAATTAAAAATTAAAAATTACAAACTAAATAAACCTAAAACATGAATCTAACACATCAGCTCAATAAATCGATCGTGACCAACATTCCAACAACTAATCAATTCAACTTCCTCCATTTTATAATACAAACCAAGAGAATCATTGACTATTCGCCAGCAAGAAACACTAATTCACCAGTGAATTCTTTATCTTTTTCAATTCTAGTATTTTACAAACAATTCAACTTCCTCCATTTTATTATACAAACCAAATCAACCATAAAATCATTTCTCAACTTCAATCACAAATCCTACCAACAAGCAAGATTATTCCTCAATAAAACAACATACATAAATTCAACGAAATCATCCAAATTTTCAAATTCCTTGTCCATCACCACAAACAACACTGTAATTTCACAAATAAACCCTCAAATTTCAATTGTTAGCTGGAAAGGATGCGATAATTCTAGCTGGAGTTTAGCTGGAATTTTTTATTAATTTCATGGCCCCCAAAACTGATCTGATTATTTGGGAAAAATCAGACCAGTTACATTAAAACTTGTAACACCCTGATAATTCTCTCTTTTCCAAAATACATTTTCAATATAAACTTAGAGAATCATCAAAGCATTATCGCCCATGTGATAACGTATCAGCTTATTCAGAATTTTGCAGCGAAAAACATATAACTAAACTTTAGAATTGAAATATAATAATAATCAAAGTAACTTTAAAACCAAACAACATTGTTAACTTTACTTCAAACAAAACTTAAATGTAAATGTGTCTACTATAAAACAATAAGTAGATCAATCTGTTACACAAGTTCTCCATTCCCAAATCCCCATGATGCAACATCTGCACACCTGTAGATGTTAATGCACTAAATAATCTGCTCACCAAGAATGGGTCATCACAGGATTAATAAGGCAAAGCCATGATCAACACATACAAACAAAGTACGTAATCAGCAAAGCTGAGTACTACATAATAATAATAATAAATAAATATTCTTAACATGATACTAATTAATATAAGCAGGGACAAATAACAATTAACAATCTAACAATCTGCAGATTAATTTTACTGAACTAAACTGTAACAATTTTTTTATTACTTTAATGGAATAGTCATTAGACCGAGTTGTCTCATCTAAAAACCAGCCTTCCCTTTGGAAGACGAAACACGGGCGCGACTCCGTATTCCATAATGACCTACGATATTGAGGAACCTTTATTTTAATAAAAATAGGAACGATGATCAATCTGATTCCCAGAAAAAGCCATGGCACTACACGATCACCATAAACCCTAACTCCTGATTGTCCAACTTCAAACGTGTACCAGTCTAAAGTTTATTATTATCCAAGTTTCACTTTACATGATTTACCAATTATTACTTGTTATGACACACAAACAATACAGATAATATTTAATCAAACATTCACAACTTTATTTCTTTTATCTTAGGATTAAATAAGTAATCATACAACTTACAACCCAAGATTAATTTCTTCTTTATTCCAATCTTTCTTATTTGTTGAACCTAGCCAACAACCAACTTACCTTTAATTTCAAAGGTATAAATTATCAACTTACCAAATAAGGCCCACAGTCCTCATAATAAAGTAGTGAAAATAATAATATAAGGGAACACATGATTCAATCATATATGATCCAAACCAATAAATATATTAATTCTCCCATGTGAATTGATAAATAAAGTTCCCAACCAACATGCTTGCATTAATCTTCCATAAAAACATGATATAAATCTCATACTTAACATATTCAAACACAAGCATAAAACATGTAAAATCCAATCATAATAGCAGTCATATATGAACTCACAAAGTTTTCATACATGATACTACATAACTTTCCTTCCTAAAATCATGATACTACATAAAACAACACATAAGTATATACGTACCTTGTGTAGACAAATTGATAGGCCACTTTAACAACTTTAAAAGTCGCCTATAGAAAAATATTCGCCTAAAACAACCAATAGAATTTATAATCAATACTCCAAATAAATTCCAGCAACTTTAAAATACTTTGAATCTCCTTTAAAAATATTAAAAAGTTGCTTTTATCATTAAAACTTCAATTACATATATTCTCTAGCATAGTACTACTATACTAGTCATAAAAAATCCATAAAAAAAACTCCATTAATAACAACCTTTCTAAAATTCCAGCAACTTATAGTTTATTAAAACTTCCTTTAAATATACTTAAACATGCTTAAATTCATAAGTTCAATCAATTTCATAGTTTATAACATTCTACTATGATTTTTCAATCTTTAACACCCTAAAAGTTCATGCTTTGATGATTAAAATTCCAATTTAAACGTAATAATCAAATCTGAATTTTTATTACTTCAATACATAAATTATATAAATTTCGATTCATAAATAAATCATTAAACTAAAATCTTTAAATATAATCATCTTAAAAACATAATTTGCATTTAAAATAACTTGAGGAGGAAGAAATTAACCGAAGCAAAGGAATAAGGAGGGAGGAATGCAGCCAGGAATTAGCGACGGCTTAAGGCATTGTGTGTGTGTGTGCGCGTGTGCATGTGTGTGTGCTCGAAGTTTTTTCGAGGGTATAACTCTGATGAACAAGCGGTGTAACTCTAATCCAATCATGTGGTTGAGATTCATTTTCATTTCTCATGTAAGGAGACATTCTCATGTACTCCTTCCTATATATATATACTAGCTTTTTATGCACGCGATGCGTGCGATGACATTTTTAGGCCTAATTATTACTAAGTAGTAAACAAAAAGAAAATGCAAGTTAGTATTTTAAGTTCACCTCAATTTTGTGAATAAGATTCTTTGAAATACAATCAAATAGTACTCCTTCTACATTCTGTTCTTTCTTTTGCAGTCATTAACTCTTTGCATTTAAGTAGCATTACAATATTACTCCCTTACCTAAACTTATCTCTATTGAACAAAAAAAAAAATTGAGTCCATATTATATGTTATGTTGAATTTCCAATGGAACAATATTATAATTTGGCTAATTTATACTTTGATCTACACTTGTATTTGAAACCCATATTATAATTTGGCTAATTTATACTTTGATCCACACTTGTATTTGAAACCCAAAATTTTGAGTGACGTGTTGTAGCCTGTAGGCACATCCTTCTAGAATTTTAACAAAAAATATTTCACTACCTTTTCCACTACTTGACAACATCAGTATAATTTCACTACTTTTGCTATTCATTTTCTCTCTCCTCTCACTACAAATCTACAAACCATATTTTCAAGGAACCTAGTTCATCAAACTATACACTATACAATAAGAAAATAAGCCTTTTCAAGTATTAAGCAAAGCAGTAGATCTAATTCATCAAAAATTCATTAGCCGTATCAACCACTTTTGAAGGAAGCAAACCAACTTCAGTTTTTTCTTGAGTCGATTTTCTAATAAAGAATAAAGGTAATTTCTTAAATCAACTAACTTCAGTTTTTTCTTGGGTCGATTATCTATCATCCCAAAATTTAATCCGAAAAGTATGAATCAATTTCAATTTTTTTTCCCTTGCCTAACATCTAAATTATGATCTCACAAACTTATATTTAATATTTTCATCAGTCTTATATTTAATACTATATTTGAGATAAAATTCTAAATTTTCATACACAATTTGATATTGAAATTTTTTTAAAAAAAAAAAATCAAAAATCGTTTCTTTTATCTTGTTTTCTGATTTAATATGAAAATGAATTAAATTTAAATTGTATAAAAGCCCTTTTTTCCATTTCAAAATTTTACAGTTGTCTTGGTGCTTAATTTCACTATTTGTTTTCGCAAAATAATGTAATTTTTTTTTATGAAAATAGTTTTAGCAAATTAATTTAATTTTTTTCTGAAAATTGATTTTTGCAAAAACCGTTCGCGAAAACTTTGATTTTGGTTTTTTTTTTTCAAAATTTATTTGTGAAAATGGTTTTTTTGCAAAAGTTATGAGCAGAATTTTTAATATTGGAATTTATTTTTAAAAAAAAAAAACTAAATTTGTTACTTTTATCTTGTTCTCTCATTCCATGTGAAAACAAAGGGTTAAATTTAAGTCCTTTTTAACTAATTGCTATCATCTCCCTTTTTTCTGTTAGTCGCTACATAACAATTGTTATTGTTTTTTCAACTAATTTCAAATAACTTGGAAGATTAAAAGAATTATGTACCTTTTTGGAAGTTGCAACTCGCCGATGGACAAATGTGTGATATCCCCGTCGAAATTTTATGTTTTGTTTACAGATTTTTATGCATAGCGTGTATTGGTAAAGAATAATTTGTAAGTGAAATTTGTGAGTTCTTGAGAACAATCATTTGTAAGTGAATTTGTGAATATTTTTTATGTATTTACCGCTACTATATTAGTTTTGGTTTGTAAGTTAATTTTTAATTTTTTTCAAAGTTTAGTGATTTGCGGGATTTCTTGAACGCGGTTTAGAAAGGGATTTGTAAAGTTTCCTAAGATAAGTGATTTGGGAGTGATGTTGAAATTTAATTTCCGATAGCTTTGTTTGAATCCCCAGTTTTGGTATTATATTATTTTTGTAATTTAGTAAGGGAAAGGGGAGCAAAATAGTCAGTTCAAAAGAGGACACCATAGGTCCCCCCTTCCCTTATGTAATAGAGATATATATATATATATATATATATATATATATATATATATATATATATATATATTAGTAAATGGAAGTAGCGTTGTCGTTCCCTAGACTTCTTTATTCCCCAAGTAAAGAATCGGTTGATGAATTAAGGTCTTCAGTTTTAGGAACGGGGCTAGTGCTGAGGAGTATGCTATGTTTCTTAGCATCAAAAATTGAACCTTTCCCTTAAAAAAAAAAAATTGAACCTTCAATCATTAAATAGAAGGGTTTTTCTACGTTATACCCTTGTGTTTCTTCAATTTCTACGTTTTACCCCGACTTTTTCAAAATTCCACACGGTACCCTCAAGCTTACCTTTTTTCATGCACGATGCCCAAACTGCTGATTATATGTCATTAATTTCATTATTTTTTTAAAATTATTGGAACTAATTTGACTTATACATAGTTTAACCCTTAAAAGGTTATTCACTAGTTAGATTCGTTCCACCGGATTATAAAAAGTAGACGAAATTAATGATCTATAATCAGCGGTAAGGGCATTGTCCGTTGAAAAGGAAAGTTTAAGGGTATTGTGTGGAATTTTGAAAAGCTTGGGGTACAACGTAGAAATTGAAAAAATACAAGGGTATAACGTAGAAAAACCCTAAATAGAATGTGTTTGATTCTGAGGGAAAGAAATTATTAAATTAATGTTCCACATATGAGTCAATACCACCAAAATTCCACAATTCCTATATTTTTTTGAGTTTCCGTTTCTTAAGAAACAATTAACCGTATGTAATTTATAACTTTGATTAAAAATTTGAGTAAACTCTTGTATTAGGACAAGAATTTGAGTGAATTGTTGTAGGTTATGAGAAGCTAACAGAGATAGAAAAAGTAAGTTTTCTGTAAAGTCTAGACCAAGAGAAATTTTTAAAGGAAGTTTGAGAGTTGTAACATTGTGAAAAACTTTTGAGATTTTGATTTCGTAGAGAAATCCAAGTGAGGCCAATTGATAATAGATTTGTAACATAGTCGTTTTTCTATTATAGTGAGAAGTTTGAGTGGAAATCCGTTAAGGTCAAAACTTTTACTTTCTATAATACTAGAAATTTTTACTCGTCAAAATATTCTCGATCATTTGTTTTCTCTTTCTTCGTTTCATTATTTCTAGATATACGTAAAAGTACACTATTAAACTATTAGGGCCTGTTCTCTTCGGCATAAAACAGCTGAACTGAACTGAACTGATCTGAATTGAACTGAACTGAACTGAATTGATCTGAACTGAACTGATCTGAACTGAATTGAACTGAACTGAACTGAATTGAACTGAACTGAACTGCAATGAATAGTGATATGTGAGAGTAAAAGTATTGTCAAGAGCTGAACTGAACTGATCTGAACTGAATTGAACTAACCTGAATTGAACTGAACTAAACTGAACTGAACTGAATTGAATTGAACTGAACTGATCTGAACTGAACTGAATTGAACTGAATTGAATTGAACTGAACTGAAAATAAGCTGGGGAGAACAGGCCCTTAGTCACACAACAATTTACAGCGGCGGGGTAAATATGGGCAAAAATAATAGAGCCCTGTACGATTTTCTTAATTGGACCCTTTATTTGTAGTTTAAAATAGATAAAAATATAAAATTCTTATTTACAGCTGGCTAATGGCGACTATTTTCAAAAGTTTAAACCCTTAAAAAAATCTTCAAAAGTTTAAAAAACAAAACTTTGATGAATTTCATGTTCTCGTTATTCCTTTCCTTATATTTTTACTATTGATCCAAATATTTTCTTTTGTCTAATCTCCAAACAATTAAAAATAAATATATTTTGAGACCCTTATATTTTGGAGGTTCTATTCCATCGCCGTAATTGTATGGGTCAAAAACTACCGATCATTCATACGACCACTTTCGTAGTGCTCCTCTCAAAACAACACTCTTCATATAAATCTTGAAAATAGTTTATCCATTTCAAGAATTAGGACTATCTTGGCCCTCGGCCCTGGCCTCATGCATGTAATTTCATGAACGGTCAACGAAATTTATTTACATCCACTGTCGGGATAACTTTTCGAAAGGAAGATTAGCTTGACAAGCGTTACGTTAGTGTCATAGTGTGATGGGTGCTCGTGTGGCGCATGGACATCTCAAATTGTGGACAAACAAAAGTTTGTTGCTTGTTAATTGTTTATTGTTTATCGTTTACCATTATTAGTAGCATGATTGACATCTTATTTTTTTCTATATGTTTGTAGACCGCCACTGTACTTTGAACTTTGAAGAATTAAAAACATAGTAGTAGCTCGCTACTATGTGGTCCATCAAGCATCGTGTAGAAAGAAGGAATATAGAAATCACTATGGATAAGATACAATATATATACTTAATTGTACGACTAATTAAAATGATCTGTTAAACCATCATTACATAGCATAATTCTCTTTCAATTGTAGATTGCCCGATGCAAAGAAATTTTTTTGTCAATGAACTAACCATCTCTCTCTATCTCACACACTTTAATTGGGATGATAGCGAAATTATAATAATACAATATGTTAAGTTTGCCAAGAAACGGTAAATCAAATGGCACTAATGCTATTTTTCAAATGAGAACGTATTGTGTCGGACTCGTCCTACCATAATCTTGGTCGGACGACTTTCAGGTGGTTCCAATTTTTTTTCAGGTAGTCTTCATTTTTTTCAGGTAGTCTTCATTTTTTTTCAGGTAGTCTTCATTTTGTTTTCAGTTAGTCTTCTTTGTTTTTCAGTTGGTTTTTGTGCTTCAGTTAGACTTACTTGGGTTTCAGTTGGTCTTTATTCTTTTTCAGGTAGTCTTCATTTTTTTTCAGGTAGTCTTCATTTTTTTTCAGGTAGTCTTTTTTTTCAGTTAGTCTTTTTTTTTCAGTTGGTTTTTGTGCTTCAGTTAGACTTACTTGGGTTTCAGTTGATCTTTATTCTTTTTCAGGTAGTCTTCATTTTTCTTCAGGTAGTCTTCATTTTGTTTCAGTTAGTCCAACTGAAAGAAAACAAAGTCCAACTGAAAAAACAAAGTCCAACTGAAAGAACACAAAGTCCAACTGAAAGAAAACAAAGTCCAACTGAAAGAAACAAAAGTCCAACTGAAAGAAAACAAAGTCCAACTGAAAGAAAACAAAGTCCGACTGAAAAGAAAACTAACCTCTGCTCTCACTTTCTCCTTCTTCTTCATTCCTTATAAATACTCTTCCGCACAGGCCCCGTTAGCTCATTATCATTAGCTTCTACAATTGCATCTTCTTTTATCAGAAACCTGGGATCAGAATTTTTGTGTTTCCCTCTCCATGGCTTCACCTTCGTTGTCGTTTGTTGTTGTTTAGCACTTGCACTTAGATGAACTGGTATGAAATTATTTAACTACTTTCAAGGCTTGCAAATGTTTCCTATTTGTTCACGTGAACAAGTAACCACAACAGGCTAATATTTGATCGAGTTTGTAGACTACTGGTATGGATCCACTTACTAGAAGACATGTCTGGGACATTATAGAAAGTTCAAAAAGAGGACGAGCCATTGTTCTAACAACACATTCGATGGAAGAAGCTGATGTTCTAAGTTGATCTGTAGTGTCGCATCGAGAACTGACGTGGTGGCGGTGGAGATGGATGAGGCTTTGTAATGTGGTGGTGGTGGTTGGGTGGTGGTGGTGGGTTTTATGTAGGAATGGTGGAGAATCCTTCGACCGCCGTCGTTGCTTTATTATTATAGTACTGGGCTCAGCCCGTCTGACGAGAATATTGGGTTAGACGGTCTGACCCAATACTTTCTCTTTTCAAATAGACCACATAAGCAAAGACCGCGGCTATGCAAAATCATAATTTTTGACGGATAGTTTTTACTAATCATAAGTGTTATAATTTATATACGGCAAAAAAAAAGGCTAAATACAACAAAAAAAGAGTAAAAGACTAACCTATTCTCATGGGAAGTCATGAATTCATGATCATACTAAATATGTGGGGGTCATCCATGACAAATGACGCCCTACAAAGGGGTTATCTATCATAAATGACCCTTCATCGGGGGATTATCTATGATAAATGACCCCCTCGTAGGGGAATCATGTAGGACAAATGACCCCCCAAATTCAGAAAAAAAAGATGACCTCTTACTATTACTTTGAATAGTCTCACAATAAATTTGAAATTACACAATTGACTATTCATCGGATTGTTGTTATTATTTTTATTGTAATTCGGAAAAGTAAGAAATATGACCTCCTAATATTATAATGCGTTATGATTTGTTTTAATTTTAATTACTATTGTTATATTATAATGGATAGTTAGGTACAAAAAATAAATAAGAAGTTATAAAAGCATCTCATCATCTTATGTTTTTTTAACTATAAAAAGATAAAATTAATCATGGTTAAATTCTATAAAATATTAGGTGTTGTATTTAGCCTTTTTTGTGTTGTATTTAGCACACTCCTTTACTGATTTGTGGGAAACTGTAGTTAAAGCTTGAAGTAATCTGAGTTTTTCTCTCTAGTCGCCTCCCTTTTTCCCTTTTCCTTCATCAGTTAGGGGCTACCATGGATGATCTCATCCATGATAAGCCCCTTTTCCTTTCTTGTTTTCACTTTCTAGTTTGTCCTTTTATTTTGTTGAATAAGTTAGTCTCTCTTTATGAGAGTTTCTCGTGCCCTGATATGGGAAGACTAGTCTTCTCTGTTGTGGAGGTCTCCTTCTCCCTTATGGGAGTTGTGAGTCTAGTTTTTTCATTTGTAGGTATGAGAAATTGTTCTCATTGGTTGAAGTTCAAAACTATCAACATGAAGGTACTGGAAGCTCGGATGCGGTCAATATCGATAGATCAAGAATGTTCTTCTCCAAACTATGTCAAAATGATAGACAGTTCCATTAATAGTTGCTTGGGACAACAAATACAAGGGACTTGCGCCACAATATTCGATCTGGTTCATTGTAGTTTCACCGAAAACGAAATTGATCTGATCTTATTTAATTGTATCCCGTTTCTCTTTATTTCTTATTGTAGATGCTTTTTGGCCTTCAATTAATGAAATTTCTCTTTCAAAAAAAAGCTTGAAGTAATCTAAAACGATGGCAAAAACCGCAATCTAAATGTTATTATAACCACAATTATGTGAAGAAAATGTATTTTTTATTTATAACTAGATTTTAAAATTTTGTGTTCCACGTTCTTTAATAGAGTAGTAATATTACTTAATTAACAAATTTTAAGGTATGTTTATCATGATAGTATCGGTATATTTATTCTTTATTATTACTACCCAAATTGCAGCATTATTTGTTAGGCTCTGAGTACTTTAAAAAGCTTGCATTGACTAATCTGATATACGGTGTTGTACTTGTTCTATAAGAACATGTAACGCTCAGTTTAGTTCTTTTGTTTTTAGAATGGATATGTATATTCTTAGAATATAATTCTGTTTTTAATTAATACTTCCTCCGTTTTAAAATAAGTGCAACATTTTCCTAAAATAGAAATGTCATAATAAGTGCTACCAAGCTTGTTTTGGAAATTTTTTTCAGTTTATTTATGAAAGTGCCATTACTTAATATCTTTAACAACTCAATTAACTCCCCATCTACCAACATAAACCACATTAATTACCAAACCCTTCCCTCCCTTTTTTTTTATCTCCTCACCTCATCTGATCATATCTCTCTCTCTCTCTCTCCATCTCATCTCATCTAGAACTTTCCCCAAACCACAAGAACCCTAATTCATCAACACATAGCATCTCAAACCCTAAACCACGAAGAACCCTAATTTCCAGAAAAATTTACACATCCGATTCTTGAGATCTTTTTTTTTTACATTCCAATCTACACTTCTCCTTCTTCTCTCTTCTCTAAACCACGAAGAACAGTAGTTTCTTGCAAAAACAGTGTTCGAAATTTTTAGATCTGACTTCGCGGATCTATTTTCTCCTTCTTCTTTCTTCTCTCTTCTTTTTCTCATCTTGTTATGGAGTATTCGAATTCTGCAGACGCGATTTTCGCATCCGATGACTTATCAGCAGAAGAAGAATCCTGGTTGTTGCGAAAATTAGATCGTTACAGTAACGAATCTTCATACGAGTCCTACCGTGATAAAGGTGGGTATGTCGCTGAATCTTTAACAGCAACTTCGAAATTGGTTGTGAAGCCTGATGTTTCTGAAGTGAATTACACAATGTTTACGCGTGAATCTGATGCTAGAGCAACAAATAAAATTGAATCAACTGAAAAATCGCCACAAAAGTCCCCTGTTCTTGATGATGAAACTTCTTCTGTTGGAGATTCGACCAAAAAGGCAACCGATTCTGAGTCAGAATCCGATGCAAATGGATCTACTTGTTGATTTTGTGGGATCTCATCTATGGGTGACTATTTTCTAACTCTATGACTCAAACCTGTTAGATCTTGATGATCTATGTTGACATATGCATTGCCTGTGGGAACTTAGTTGCTGGCTTTCTATTGCATGTGGTTTTTTTATGGTTATATGTTGCTATGTTATGGTATTTGTTGTTTATGTGTGATAGGCCTATTAGTGGTTTTTATGGTTAGGTGTGAAGCTATGTTAGGGTTTTTGTTGTTTATGTGTGATATATGGTTAGTTGCTTGGATTGTGTTTATGTGTTTATGTGTATGGTTAGTTGCTTGGATATATGGTTAGTTGCTTGGATTGGATTGCCTATTATGGTTACTTAGTTGCTATGTTAGTGGTTTTTATGGTTAGGTGTGAAGCTATATTAGTTGTTTTGTTGTTAACAGGTGCTCTTTAATCTGGTTCTTCAGAGCTTTTGATAGATTTTAATCATAGGAAAATGTTCTGAGCTTGCTGTTGTTTAAGAAGGTTGATGAGGCATATAAAAACACTCTGAGCTCTCTGTGTTTATGTGTATGGTTAGTTGCTTGGATTGGATTGCCTATTATGGTTAGATGTGAAGCCACTTCTCTATGTTGCACTGTGTTTTATTAGTTCCTCTATAATGAAAGTTTGTGACACACACTAGAATACATGTAACAAATTTGCCATTTTTTTATGCCACCACTTGATAGCATTAAAGAGAACTATTTAGGCTTCTGTGTAGTCATGTATGCCATAGACTTTGTGCTGGATATGTTGATTAAGTATTAGAGACCTGAGAGGATATGAAAGTAAGTTAAATCCTCGATGAAGAATGAGGTCAAATATGAGAAAAAAATCCTGAAGTCTATGTGTGTATGTACTATCTACCTTAAGTCACTAGTTTTCTCTGCTTTCATGTTTGATGAGGCTACTAAATTGGCATTTTGTAATGTGTGTTTGATGGTGAATGGGGACTTCCTGAGAGGACGAGAAATAAAATGTTTTATGACTAAGGAAACCAAATTAGAGGTCCCCTTTATGTATGACTAAGGAAAACAAATGATGTATTGATACTTTTGAACAGATTACATGATAAGTCTATCATACGCTTTACAAAAACATGCTTCTCAAAACATGATAAGTCTATCATTTACAAAAACATGATAAGTCTATCA
The DNA here is from genome assembly GCF_026745355.1 of Beta vulgaris subsp. vulgaris. Lineage (NCBI taxonomy): Eukaryota > Viridiplantae > Streptophyta > Magnoliopsida > Caryophyllales > Amaranthaceae > Beta > Beta vulgaris. The sequence continues at coordinate 8,865,923 of NC_079208.1, forward strand.
TTTACAAAAAGTGGTCAGCCTTCTGCCTTCTGCCTTCTGCCTGCTGCCTTCCATTGCTTGTTGGTGGTTCAGATTTCTGGACCTAATTCCATGCCCTCCCACATTGGATCTGCTCCACTCACTATATTTTCATTTAGGTAGTTTACTATGTCATTGATTAATGGCTCTGAGACCTCAACAGATGTGGGTAATTGACCCAACCTGTCCATTCTTTTCTTCCCTTTATGAGGGTTTTTGTAGTTGTTTCCCCCTTTTACTTTCATGATCTCAACCATTACATACATAAGATGCAGCCATGTGTAGTTAATGATCCTTGAATCATAGCAATTGTATGCATCAACAACACTCTCAATTAATTTGTCAACTGTATCTGGAAAATATTGATGTTGTATGGACTGAATTGCTTTGAAAAATCCCAAATCAAGACAGTTTAGATCTGGGGATTGGGCAGGTTGACATATTAGATGCATATCAAATCCATCTTGCTTTGCAGCTTCCAAAAATTGCATGTCATCTGGTCTAATGTGGGGTCTGGCATTATCTTGTTGGATCCAGATTGTTTTGCACCCAAAATCAGGCCATTTTGCCCTTATTGCTGGTAATAGCACATTGATAATCAATTCCCTGATGGTTTCCTTAGTTATACTCTGTTTTGCCTTTGTTTCTATGGTGTCTGCTGGTCTATTTGAGCTATTTCTTTGTGCTGGAATATAATCTACAAATGGAAAAATGCCTATTTTTCCATCCCAAATGACCTCTCCATTAGGCGTAATTATCGGCCTTGCAATTGCAGCTTCAAACATAACCTTTGTGATGAAATTCTTTGATTGACAAGCCCTGTATGGGTCCTCTTCATCAGATAGTAAGTAGAATCTTTGTGTAATTCTGCTCATAAAGAACCACTTCTCGTCTATATGCACCATATTGTATAAACAATCAAACCTTGGCTTGCTTGTAACTGTGGGTGGTACGATGTGTGACAAAATGAACTTTAGTCTATCAGTTTTGTGCTTTGGTGTCAATTTTGGTTTGATGGAATTTGTGTGTCTCCTAAGTATTCCTTTCTTGAGAAGCCTATAAATAGTTGATGGGCTAACCTCTAAAGCGGTTGCAAATGACCTCATGGTAGTTCTTTGCTTTAGAGGAACTGCCCTAAGAGCTTCCTCATCTGTTATGAGGGGCTTTCTCCCACTGTTGTTTTTCTTACTTGATACATTAACCTCCAAACCAGCCAACTTTTGTCTTTTGGCCTCTCCCCAAATTCTGTTGACAGTGAACCTACTTATGGCATATTGGAGTACAACATGAGTCACCATCCCCCTAGGCAACACAAGCTCTGGTGAAGCGGCCGAAAAAAGGTCAAGGACTAGTTGTCTTCTTAAATTGTTTGGTAAATTTGGTTTTTTAGTTGAAATGTTATTTTCTTGTTCACTTATGATTTCTGTGTTATCATGTTCTTCATTGTCAGAATTTGAGTCAGAGAAGTACCATACCGCATCATCTTCATCTTCATCTTCATCTTCTCTCATATGTTGTTCCAAGCTCAGGACCTCTTCAACACTCATCTCATGTGCTGAATTCTGCCCCAACAAACCTTCCAGCAGTAGCAATTCCTCTTCATCCATGCAAAATTCTTCTCCAATTCCAGCAAACACAACGAAAGCCTCAAAGTCTTCTTCATCCATTGAAATTGTGTAGAAAAAAAAATGTTCAAAATCAAAGTGCTTAGTGTGTGCAAGTGAAAGTAGCTGACAGTGAATTTTTGTTCTTCTAGTTTAAGTATGTGAAAAACCCTTGTTGTAAAAAATGGAGTGCAGTAGTACTCCTTATATGACGTGATGGCAGTTTTATCTTTTGGAGGCAAATATTCAAATTTTTGCTGAATTATAAAAGTGGTCCCAAATTTTAGAACTTCCCTCCCTTTTTACTTTTAATCTCTGCTGAAAGTGACAGCTGGGTATATTTCTTTTTGGCAATTAAGCACTTAATTGAAGTCATTAAAGGTGGGAAAAAGTGGTCCCTTACTTTCTCTCTCTAGAATATTGGTATGTGTGCCACTTCTCTATGTTGCACTTATTTAGAAACGGAGGAAGTATAAATTTTCTCATTGTCAAAAAATTAACCTGATACATATAATTCACCCATTCGCTCAAACAAAACATGTGAAAACATTCAAGACAGTCGAAATTCATAACTATTAGGAACAATTTTGTTCATATTCGAGAATTTCGGAAATAAACCAATATGGGAAAGTAGGGAGGTTCTTAGGAGTGGTGTAAGAAAATATAGCAGTATTTTAGGAGTCCAGGAAAAGCTCCATCGAAAAGCTTTCAATAAGCTACTCAAAAATAATTATTCCTTAACCTACAAGGATAAGTCAAGATTATGGTGATTTTCATTCTTATATTACCCATCTTTTTGAATTAGACCCAAGCTGTCAAAAAACTATACCAATAATCACCATAAATTCCTACAAACACAAGTCACATAACCCATTAATCTCATATTTAGTTATTCTTTTTACTTAAATGAGTTTATTGCTAATGATTGGGGTATTCTTATTATTTTATATAATTATTATGCAAAACTGAATTGAAACATATATATACATATATACACATAATGAGCAATGAAACTTTTACTCTAACATATGAATTTTTAGTTTTTTATGCAGCCATTGAGTCAAATCCTCGAGCCCTAAACTTTTCAATTTATCTACTGTCGATGGGGCCTTAAGTCAACTTGTTGGGATGTTCTAGTTTGAAATATTTTGTACTTTTTCCGTTTCATAATACTCGCTACACTTCTCAATTTACGGACTCCTAGCCTCCTAGGCAATTTTTGGAGAAGAAAGAGGTAGAGAGTAAAAAGAAAAGGGATTCATGTGAGAGAAGAGAAATAGAGAGTTTTTATTGCCCAAAAAAGAAGTGTAACAAGTAATGTGAAACTCCCCACAAAGGAAAGTGTAGCGAGTATTATGAAATGGAGGAAGTAGAAGAATTAGACTATTTTTATAGTATTTAATTTCATCATTTTAATAACTGAAAGATAGGCTTAAAAAATGCGACTTAAAAATAATAAAACTCTTACTTCCTTCGTTTCATAATATTTGCAACACTTTTCAAATTGCGGATTTTGAGGCAATTTTTCTTGGTATACAATTAGGTGGGAAAGGGTGTGTAATTAAACTAACTAGTAATATTTCAATCACCACCCAACTACCACCAGCCGCCACCATCTTGCCACCGCCACCACCAGAACCACCCAAATCACCTTGCCAACACCACCGCCACAACCACCTTGCCAACACCACCACCACAACCATGCCACCACCACACCTACCCCACCAACAACACCACCACAACCACCCCGCCAACACCATCAGAACCACAAAAATAAAAAAAATAGATCTTCATCTTCTAACGAAGTATGTGAGCAAATTGAAAAAAAAAACAGATCTAATCTAACAAAATTTATAAATAGATCTAACCAAATTACAGATCTAACCAAAAATAGATCAAAGACGAAGGAAGAAGGAGACCGAAGGAGAGAGAAAGAAGGAGAACAAACTAGAGAGAAAGGAGGACACGGGTCGTGTTCGTATTCTTCTTCGTCAGTTCGTCGTCTTCATTAGTTCATCTTCTTCATCAGGTCTTCTTCGTCAATTCGTTCGTAGCGGTGGTCGACGTCGTTTGTTCGTCGGGGGTGTTCGTTCGTTCGTTCGGTGGTCGGCGTGAGGGTTGTGTCGAGGGTTGGAGAGAGAGAGAGAGGGCGTGAGGGAGGAGAGAGAAAGGAAGTGGTGGGGAATGGGTTCGGTTTTTGTGGTGGGGATGAAAGAATGGTTGTGGGTTGTGGGTTGTGGGTTGTGGGGAAAGATTAATTACTTAATTAGTTTAATTGTTTTAGATTAGAGTATGTAATCAATATCTATTTTATAAAGTAAGGATATTTAAGTATTTCCACCCTCCTAAACTTACTCAATAAGGAAAGAAAAAAAGTGTTGCAAATATTTTGGAACATCCCAAAATGGAAAGTGTTCCCATCAATATCTATTATATTATGATTGTTTAATTACCTTTTATTTCTTTCATAATTTTTTTTATTAGCATATTTTAATTTTTTATTTACCAGCATTGATCTGGCCAGAAATTATTCCTATCTACTACTTCCTCCGTTTCATTTTAATCTACACACTTACACTTTTCACGCATGCCAATGCAAAACTTTAAGGACATATATCTTTAGTTTTGTATTTGTAAAAATTATAAAAAGTACATATTAATAAAATACATGTTATGATGAATCTAACAAGATCCAACATGACTATATTTTCATCGGCGTATAAATCATAAATGATGGTCTAAATGAAATTTATAAATGGTATAAAATATCAAAGTGTAACAATTAAAATAAAACAGAAGGAGTACTCAATTCGATCGAAAATTTATAATTCAAAAAGTCACCCGACTTCTATCAGACCGACCCAATTCAGACAACAAATTGCCCTGTATTTTACCTAACCTGATTATATTCAATTAGTAGATCATGGACCAAGGTGTAGGATGAGGAACCTACACCTTGTCCAAAACGCAAGGCAATAAGAATGAAACACACCATTCAACATGCAAAAAAGTAATTGATTTGACAGCTAATGTACATTCCCATTACCTCCAGTGTACATGTCAAAAATACAAAAAGTAACTGATTTGACAGTTACTGTTCACCATTTAATAACTGATTTGATGTCCCCCATATACTGTTCACCACTTCTCTCTTTTCCATACTCAACCTCCTTGTACATTCTTGGCTTCGTGGTTGTTCATTAACAAAATCAAAATGTACAATGACAACCCATATACTGTTCACCACTTCTCTCTTTTCCACACTCAACCTCCTTGTACATTCTTGGCTTCGTGGTTGTTCATTAACAAAATCAAAATGTACAATGACAACCCCCAGCTGAAAGTAACCCAATTCCTGAAGTTGATGTCAAGTGAGTAATTTGCAATCTTTGTACACTGGGTGTGTTGATGTTTGTTCACTAATGAAATTCAATATGTACAATTACAGTCTCATACCGAAATTCACCACTTCTCTCTTTTCCACACTCAACCTCCTTGTACATCCTTGGCTTCGTGGTTGTTCATTAATAAAATCAAAATGTACAATGACAACCCCCCAGCTGAAAGTAACCCAATTCATGAAGTTGATGTCAAGTGAGTAATTTGCAATCTTTGTACTCTAGGTGTGTTGATGTTTGTTCAGTAATAAAATTCAATATGTACAATTACAGTCCCATACCAAAATATGTCAAGTGAGTAATTTCCATTATTTGTACACTGGTGTGTTTGATGTTTGTTCACTTAATGAAATTCAATATGTACAATTAAAATCTCATACCGAAATTCAATAAAATCACAATGTACATTGATGGTCATTGCTTTGATCACTGAAAATCCCCAAATGTACATTCGTAAATTATTGTACACCAAACCATATGCATCTGTACATTAAAAAAATTGTTTCACGTGATGAGAGAGAAAAAGTTGGCCCACTTTCAAAAATACTGCCAAAAGTCAGCCACATGGACAAGGTGTAGGTTCCTCATCCTACACCTCGGTGCAGGATCTAAATTGCGCCCAAAAGGACGAAATTCAAAATAAGCCAATACGAACAACTCAATTGCCATCTACCATGAATATCACAATGGATTATGAATATTTGGCGGGAGAATGCCTAAGTAATTTGTATTTGTCAGACTCCATATTCAAATTTTGAGGTGCTGTTTTTTTGTTTCTTTGTCATCCAATCTCCATCATGAGGCTTGAGTGACCCACCGGCCACCACTGTATACCGACCAAAAAAGCTTGATAAACACGAGATGAAAGTATAGATCATTCTAGAGAAGAACTAGAAAATTTGAGATCAAGAATTCACCTTATCAAACTTGGTACACGTGTCACTTCAGGATTGCATCTCTATCCAAAAACAGGACCTACAGTTTAGATTATTTTTGTTCTTTTTATATAAATCTATAAATAATATAATTATATTTTTCTTTGCGTAAAAATCACAATAGATAGTATAAAAGTGTGATGGATGAATAATTCAAAATCTCAATTTTTACAATAAAAAAAGAATGAAAAAATAACTTAAATATACTGTTTTGATGCGTTCTTAAATAATTATGATATGCTAAATTGATCGAAAAAATATTTCACTTCAAAATCTAATATGATGTAGGACCCTTAACCTCAAGTAATTTTTTTTCTTAGTATCAATTTTATAATATTGTAATTTTAATTCTATATCTACTTAAACAATCGACACTCTTTTGTTATAATATGAGATTAGAACCTTTAATCTTTAATTTCAATGATAAAAACTTAACCATTGAGCTATATAATATTATATCTTTATCATTTTATAACTGAATATAATATAATATAATATTATAATATAATAAATGTCAACAAAATCAAAGAAGTTATAAGAAAATAGCTTTACGCATGCTAACCCGAATAATTTTAGTGGTTGTTTGGTATACAAAAAATTAGGAAGGCAATAGAAATTTTCATGATTTTCTAATTTGAGTAGTAATTTGGTTGATAGAAAGTGGGAAAAATGGGGGCAACGAAAATTCCTTGGAAAATTGGAATTCACACAAAATGAGGGAATTTATTCACCACTTTCCCTTGGTCATTCAGAATTTCCGCATTAATTCATGGCAATTGCAAATTCCTTGATCTCAACGAAACATATTATTAAGGTCATTTTTAAGAATTTCATAATGAAAATAACTTACTAGGAAATGGAACTTCTTCAGAATTAAATTTCATATATACCAAACAATCGCTTAACATGATACTTAATTGAGGATGGAGAGAATATTTTGAATTGATCTTATACCATATTTTCTCATCACCAAGTGTTTTTAATTAGTCAGATTACAAAACTTTCAACCTGAAATACTGTAGAATTCTTCTTTTTCTTAAAATGGAAAATATTTGTTGTCATGTGGCCGGTGAATACATATTCTAGAATTTTTTTAATTCGCAATTTATTAAACCATTTTTATTACTTCCTCCGTTCGATAATAAGTGAAAAATAGGACATTGGGAATAAGATTTAATAAACATCACTTTTAAAATCCAAAAAGTCATAAAATACCTTTTCATTATCAAAAGGAGGAGAGAGAAAAACAAACCTCACAAGTTTGTCATGGCTACTCTTGTCATTTTGTCACTTTCTTTTTTTTCCATTTATTGTATGTTTTATTTATTTTGAAATGTTCTAAAATAGTAAATGTTTCGCTTATTATGGAACGGGAGAAGTATAAAGAAAGAGGGAAGAACTTAGAGTTCACCTTAAATTACAAATATACTCTAATATAGAAATTATCACTCTCTCTTTTTTTTTTTTACCAATTTTAAAAACAATCAAAAAATAAGCTTAAATCACGCAATGATTCTATCAAAATTTCAAGGCAATTTCTTTTCGCATTTCACATGCTTCGGATGCATATCAGACTAGTATAGTAGTAACTCTATTTTATATGTCAAGAGGGGTGAGACACCAAAAAATAGAAAACAGAAATAAAAAAAAGAGTAATTATTTACTTTCACTAAAAAATAAAAAAAGAAAAGAGAACAACCTAATTAACTAAAAAAAAGTAAATTTTTTTTTTTAAAAAAAAGACATTACAAAAAGAAAACAGTCAACATTTTTAATAATTTCTAATTTATTAGATATAATTAATAATTAATTTAATTTTCTACACTCTCTAAAAAAAATTAATTTTCTACGTATTTTTGCACGCATTGCGTACATATAAAACTAGTCTCTACATTAGTACAACAGTTCCACCCAATCATTTCCCCCCCAAAAAAAATAACATTTCAATCCAATAAAAAAATTTTAAATATACAAAATTGACAGGCTGGCCAATGGGCTACCCTCCCAAATATGCTAAGAAATCATAATTCCACAACCGGATAACCGGCAATCACAAGTAATACTACCCACCCTCTCTCTTACCTTCCCTTGATCACTCTACTATAAAGTACGTGCTCCCAACTCCGTGAAGAGGAGACTAGAAACATCATTTCTACCCAAATTAAAAACAATTATCTTCTCTTTGTCAAGTGCTAACAAGAAAGAAATTATGCCGATCAGCAGAATTTCTGTGGGTACCCCGGATGAGGCCCGCCACCCAGACACTCTAAGGTCGGGATTGGCTGAGTTTATCTCAACTCTTATCTTCGTGTTCGCCGGACAGGGTTCTGGGATGGCTTTCGCTAAGCTTACCGAAGGTGCTGCTAACACCCCTGCTGGTCTTGTTGCTGCTTCTATTGCTCATGCTTTTGCGCTTTTCGTTGCGGTTGCTGTCGGAGCTAACATCTCTGGTGGACATGTTAACCCTGCTGTTACTTTTGGCGCTTTTGTTGGTGGTAATATTACTCTTCTTAATGGCATTGTTTACTGGATTGCTCAACTTCTTGGCTCTGTTGCGGCTTGCGCTTTGCTTAAGTTTGCCACTGGTGGCTTGGTGAGTGTTTCTTGTTTTTTAATTTACGCTGTTTGACTTTTAAGCTTGTCAATGTATAACTTTTAACTAGGTGTATAATATGTTGAAATGATTTTGTTGCTTTAAGTTGGATAAGGAATAGTCAAAGTTTGGTATGTGAATAATGACATGATAAAAAGTGTGTTGATTAAAAAAAATATATATAACGAATATGTGCTAGTCTTATATGCATGCAATACTTGCGAAATTAAATAGAAAACAAAATTGTGTTAAGATATCTAATAATAAAGAAAAATTAACATCATTTCTATGTAGTAAAAATAAAATAATTAGGTGGATCGTGCATATGTTGTGAAATCCATGGATTAAATAACGAATTCATCCTTTTTAAAATTAGTTTAATTTAATTTAATTATTATGTAAGTAAGAATATTTTGGTCACTTATGGAAATATCAAATTCCTTAATGATTTTTATTTTACGGATATATCTGCAGTAATTGTTGTTTGCTTTTTAAGGGGGGTATCTTGAGATTTTAGTAACACATGAACTTTACAGTTTACGGATTTGTATGCATAGAAATTCGAGATTATGTGTTGTTTTTGTCTTTCCCTGACAACCGGATCTGAAAATTTTAAACAGAAAAATAGTTTATCAATTGGATGGATGAACTTCCACGTTTGATATTGTTGCTCGCAGATTAGTATCACCCGATTGGGAAAGATTCTTTTAGTTGTAAAAAGATACTTTATTAAATTAGAAAACTAAAATTACTCAAAAGGAGATGTTTAAATCAGGAAAAGCTTATATTTTGTTTAATTTAATTGCTACACTGTGATATATTATAATGTTTTAGAAAATGTGCATTAAGATAGTGGGTACCATGACTTTATGGTTAGATAACAATATGAAGGCAAAATAAGTACTACAAATAATAATACGAGTAAATGACAAAAAAGATAACATTGATAGTAGTACAATATGTGAACCACAAGCCGAAAAATAATATACATAGCAATAATAAATTGGGATATCCACATAAGTAGTATATAGTACATTTGTCCCCCACTACCATTTTCTTTTCTTTTAGGCATATAGTTGTACAAGAAGAGTTTAGGTGAGTTTTAGTTGCAACAAAATTAAATTGAAATTAAAGAATTGGTTATCTTATGATTCAACCAAAAAAAAAAAAAAAAATAGAACAAAATATGAAAGGAAAATATTATTTAGATAAGTAAACTCGGTCCAAATGATAAGATAGAAGATGTGTTTTGGAACAAATTCCTTGATAAGAATATGTATTTGGAGATGGGGTAAGTAAATCTATACAATAAAAAAATTAAGAAATTGTATAGTATAAGGTTTGATCTCGAGATCTCAAATATATATATTAAAATTTTAACCGATAGCCTAAGTTGTATATAGTATTATTATTATCATGAAGTAGGGCCTGTTCTCTTCGGCAAAAAACAGCTGAACTGAACTGAACTGAACTGAACTGAACTGATCTGAACTGAACTGAACTGAATTGAACTGAACTGAAATGAATAGTGATATGTGAGAGTAAAAGTATTGTCAAGAGCTGAACTGAACTGGTCTGATCTGAACTGAATTGAACTGAACTGAACTGAACTGAAAATATGCTGGGGAGAACAGGCCCGTATTATATTAATAAATGAAAATTTTTCTTACCCGGAACATAGCCCAGACCTAATAACTAGCAACTTAAAAGCAAATAAACAGTGTATGCATACTCTCAATAATGTAACCATCATTAAATAGTTTACGACTTGCAAGCTTTTGACCTTATTGTGATCACAATTTATTGTTACTAGTATATGATCATTATTAAGCTCTTGAATTGAATATTTATGTTGTGTAGGAAACTGCTGCCTTTGCTTGCGCTACCGACGTATCCGCATGGAACGCCCTAGTAATGGAAATAGTGATGACCTTCGGATTGGTATACACCGTGTACGCCACCGCCATCGACCCAAAGAAGGGCAACATCGGAATCATTGCTCCCCTCGCTATCGGTTTAATCGTTGGTGCTAACATCCTTGCCGGTGGTGCCTTCGACGGTGCTTCAATGAACCCAGCCGTGTCCTTTGGTCCAGCCGTCATGAGCTGGAACTGGACCAACCACTGGATCTACTGGGTTGGACCACTCATTGGTGCTGGAATTGCTGGTCTTATCTATGAGTTTATCTTCATTGGTCACCAAGAGCCTGCATCAGCTGACTACCAAAGACTTTCTGCTTAAATTTTCAAAATTCAATAATAATAAAAACCAAAAAAAAAAAAAAATCATGTTCTTGATCCATGTGAATTTTTAGTTAAAATGTAAGATGGGAGTTTGTTTTCATTTTGTAGTTTGATGGAATATTATTGGCTTTTTATTGTATCATTTTGAGGATTTGAATTTGTGGGCTTTTGGTTTTTGTGACAAATTCTTCCAATCATGGTGGTAATCTTATGTGGGTCGTTCATTAATCGTCACCATCATTTATTATGAGATTCGTTCTTTTATTTTAAGTGGATTGAATGGATGGTGATGTTTTGGGCGGTATTCTCATGAGTCTCATATCATGGATGTATTTATTTAATATTATGTGCTCTTATCCTAAGATTTGTATATCATATCCTGAAACTTCTACCTACTTCCTGGCTTATTATACTTAATCCTTGTTTGGTTTAGAATTTAGAATTGTTAATGGTCCTTTCCCGAACAAACCTCTGAAAAAAGTTTATCACAAAGGCCATAACGGTGTACCTAATACATGTGATCAATTATTGGAAATATTGGGACCCTATATTATATTTTAGTGAAAGTATTGGGTCAGATCGTCTGACCCAATATTCTCGTCAGACGACATGGCCCTCAACTCAAATTAAGGCTTCGGCGCCACCTCTTCAGCTTCACCTTCACCATCTCTCTCCTTCGGCGCCGCATCTTTAGCTTCATCAGCTCCGTCATTTGGCTTCGCCGCTACCTCTTCAACCTGATCGGCTCTGTCATTTGGCTTCGGCGCATCACCAATATCATCGGCTCCTTCTTTTTCTCTCTCCTCCGCTGCTACTTCTTCTTCAACTCCGAATTTATTCGGATCTTCTTCTACTGCTCCTTCATTATAACAATGCCATGATTTTATTTATTAATTCCAGAAGTGGTGGAAGACATGGCCCTCAACTCAAATTAAGGCTTCTTTCAGTTGAGAAATCTCCTTCAACTACTTGAGAAATCTCCTTCAACTACTTGAGAAATGCTTGGGTATGAATGACATGGCCCTGAACTCGATCTAGGTTAGTTTTTTGTTTTCTTTTCAGTTGGACTTTGTTTTCTTTCAGTTGGACTTTGATTTCTTTCAGTTGGACTTTATTTTGTTTCAGTTGGACTACCTGAAAAAAAATGAAGACTACCTGAAAAAGAATGAAGACTACCTAAAAAAAAATAAAGACTACCTGATAAAGACCAACTGAAACCCAAAGTAAGTCTAACTGAAGTACAAAAACCAACTGAAAAAAGAAGACTAACTGAAAACAAAATGAAGACTACCTGAAAAAAAATGAAGACTACCTGAAAAAAAATTAAGACTAACTGAAAAAAATTGGAACCACCTGAAAGTCGTCCGACCAAAGATTATGGTCGGACGAGTCCGACACAATACGTTCTCTATATTTTATATGTGATCAAAAGTTTATCAATAGGCACTTAGCTCTTTTTTTTTGGGTTTTTAGTTTTTACCTATATGTGAGAGAGGAGCCCTATTCACTTGTTTGCATTATAACATTAGCGGAGATTTATCAAAGAGGGAGCCTAATTGTATATCTTAATAAAAAGATGCTATTAAAGTGTCAATTTTTCATAATTTTCTTTAATAGATACAAGAATTTAAATCAACATATAAATCATCAGATTAGAGATAAAATAAGAATACAAAATATAATTAAATTAAGTCCTACAATTAAAAGATAAGAATAAAACAATTTTAAGTCAAGACAAACAAGATAATAGGTTTGCATCATCATCTCCTTAAAAAAAGGTTTGCATCATCCTATAGAAAATCAATGAAAGTTCAAAAACTTTTTTTTTTGACAGGATGAAAGTTCAAAAACTTATAAAAAGAAGTTTAGAAAAACTAATAATTTGAATAGAACAAATGTTAATAATAACTTCATAGGGTGATATCATCCTTCAAAACCATAACATAGCTACCACTGAATACGAATCATTCACGGAAAATCTTTTTTTCTTCTCATGTTCATAGTTTAAATTTTTGTTCAAGCTAGGATATTGCAAACATCATACATAAGCTTTCGAATATGAATCAATAGTCAAGTTAAATTGAAGTAAATCCTAAATAAAAAGTAAAAATTCAGACATTATTGGAGCAAAAACTATTTACAAGAGTACAAGCACAAGACTGTATCTATCAATATCACGCATGCAAGTGGACATTGGATTCAAAAATAAAGTGAGATATGAATATGGTAGCTACAAAAAAGCCACCAATGCATTGATTGACAGAACAGCTACTGTAATAGTCAAAAATCTTTTAAGTTTTTGGTATTATTTTCACCTGTGATGAATTGAAGCCAGAATTTCTATAGAATTTTATGTTGTTCATGCAAATGTAAAGGCCCTACCACGTGAAATTGAACTAAATAGCTAACCGACCATGCTTGCATGTGCCGCCCGAGCTGTCAACGTACTAGCTCTACATGTTGTTGTACACAACGATTATGGTAGAGAGACAATGATTGCCAGCCTTTCCTTCTTTACCTTTCAATTTCTTGGTCCCTCTCTTTTCAAATTTTGCTCCCATGACTCTTTTCCAAAATTTGTAAAGCGAAAATTAGGACTCGCAATGAGTCGCTTCAAACTTTTCTATGATTTATGATTTTTCAGATTCGGTTCAGACTATTATTAGGAATTATAAAAAAACAATAGAGATTTAGAAACAATTGATAAATTAAGTTAATTAGTTTTTATTCGTGCAAATATAATTATCCTATTATAATATAACTTCAATTTATAGGATAGTGAGATGGTAGTAATAATCTGAGTGAGGTTGTGTTAGTTGAATATTAGCTCCCATAAGCTATACATGATTTTCTGATGAATTTTGACTCTTTCATACACAAATATAATTTTTTTGCGGGATCAAATCGTATTCGGCCTGAAGAGAAGTTTGAGGGACACGACTTCATCAAGTATATTGAAAACGCTTCAGCTGCATCTCTTCTATTTCCTTCAATTTACAGGATATAGTGAGATGGTAGTAATAATCTGAGTGAGGTTGTATTGGTTGAATATTAGCTCACATAAGCTATACATGATTTTCTGATGAATTTTGACTCTTTCATACACAAATATAATTTCGTATTCGGCCTGAAGAGAAGTTTGAGGGATACGACTTCATCAAGTATATTGGAAACGCTTCAGCTTCACCTCCTCTATTCTAGATACCCTACCCGAACCCAAACTCTTCCACTGTGGTGGCGCCGTCCCCATTTCTCTCTTCCAGCATGCATTGCTGCAACCTCAACTTCCCGTCCCGATGGTTTTGCTTCACCTTCTTTACTTTTTTTGGTTGCCCACCCGTTCACCAGAGCTTAGCTCCGACTACATCTGAGTCTGACCCGGGTCGCACACCTGGCTTTGGTAGGTGAGTCTCTCGTCAAGAGTTTCTGCATACGATAAGCTCGAACTCGAGATGTCCCTTAAGCGACATTAAGCTGCTTAGCTCTTGATCCAACTTTTGTTGGTACCTCTTTCACTCCCTTTCCTAGTTTTCTCTTCTTTTAACTTCCAAAAATCTTCTTTAAATAAGATTTTTCCCAATAGGTATTTGTCTCGGTTTGTTCTCTTCTTTAGGTTGTTTAGTTAACTCTAGTTTGATGCTGTTAGATTGCATATAGTATTTTTTCGTGGGCTTCCACAATAGTTAGTCAAGTTTAAATATGAAAATTCAAATCAAAGGTAAAGCTTTTCAATTAAAATTGAGTAATGGTTTCTTAAATTGATGACTTCTATGAAAATTGGAAAAGGTGAATTAGTTTCTGGTTAAGTTGATTGAATGGGTTTCTAATGTCCTTAACGGTTGCTCAAAGTTGATTAAATTTGAACACTCTAGACAATTTGGTTGCCTTTGGTGGAAAATTCAATCTGGTTGTAATCGATGGGGGTGATTTTTGAAGTTAAGTGTGAAGACTAATGGTTTATGGTATTCAAGTTTTGTCCCAACATTAAGTAGTGCTAATCCTTGGAGGAATTGTGTCCATGCTTTTTTTACATGTTGCTCAAGAGGGATTGAAACTAGTTGTTGCATGCTATTGATGGATTGCCAGAATGTCTGTTTGAATTCTTTTGCTTTATCTCGGCAAAAAAGTTTACCTCCCACTCATGATAGTGAGCATGTTAGAAGTGGATGCTTGGCTAAACTTAGAAAAATGGAAAATTGGCTATAGTCATCCTAAGCTAGAGAGCAAGATTCATCATGTTAATGAACTAAATATCTCTTGTGGTGCAATGTGCTTGTTGAACAACGACCCTTTCAAAATGCTACACTAGTAGAAAAAGGACGATTTGAGTCATCCCATTTGCGTCGCATGAAAGGCAAAACGACGCAATAACGTAATTTGCGTCGCACGTAGAGAGGAGTGCGACGCACAACATGGGTACATAAGCACCAGATACGCCCCATTTGCGTCGCACATGCCTTAGGTGCGTTGCAAAAGCCAAATGTGCGTCGCATTCCCTGACTCATGCGACGCAAATCGTCTCTACCTTGAAAAAAAATTCAAACTATCTGTGTCGCACGTCTTTTAGGTGTGATGCAAAAGACCCAATTTGCACCGCACCTTATTCAATGTGCGACGCAGATACAAGGCCACGAGGCCCACTACCTTTTTTATTTCAGAAACCCTAAGATACCTCGCACCTTTCATTTCCCCTCTCCCTCTCCCTCCCTCACTCAGCCCTAATTTCATTGAACCCTTTCTCAGCCGCTTCTCTTCAAACTTCACCATCTCTTCAACCATTTGCTTCTTCACTTCTAAACTCCATTTTCCGGCGAACGAACGACACCATCTCTTCAAACACCAACAACGAGAGCAACATTTGAAGTAATTGAAGATGAGCAACAAACGAAAATTGAAAAAAACTCCGCAGCTTCTCACTCTCACTCCTTTTCGTTCGTTCCCTTAACCTAAAAACTCCATTTCGTTTGTTCTCATGCGACTTCTCAGATCTAACATTCGAAGGTAATTGAAGAAGAGTAGTGAATTTCGTGAATTGCATGCGTGAACACAAGGAGTACCGTTTTGGTTCTTCGCAGTACCGATTTCGTTCTTCGCACTCCAAGAATAAGGTAACTTGTTTAGTTTTTATTTTATTTTTTTTCGCCTGTCTTAATTTTTCGTTATTTGTCATTTTTTCGAGATCTGTTTGAAGACCTCGTTTTTTTCATTTTCATCTGTGTCGACATTTCTTCGCTTTCTTCATCAACTCAACAAAAAAAAAGATAGGCATTTCCCAGTTCGAATTTCCAGAAAATTTGACAAAGAACAAATGAAGAAGAGCGAGAAGATAATTGAAGAAGAACGAGGAGTTCAAACAAAATGACGGAAAATTTGGTGATTTAGATCTGATTTTGTTTTTTTTAGGTACACTTTTTTTTCTTCGTTTTGTATTTTTTAGATCTGACAAAGAACTAGCAAAAAGAAAAATAATATTTTATTTTCGTTCAATTTTTAGATCCAATTTAGTTTTATTTTTGTTCAATTTTTAGGTTCAATTTCGTTTTATTTTCGTTCATTTTTTTGTACAATTTCGTTTTATTTTTGTTCAGTTTTTAGATATGATTTCGTTTTATTTCATTCATGTGTTTCATTCTGTTTTGACATTTTGTATTTCATTCATGTTGGGTTCGATTCTGGTATAATATGAATTTTAATTATATGAAGAGCTAGTGAGTTAATGGTGAATTGACTTTTTGTTTTTTTTTTTGAAAAATGACCCATTTGCGTTGGATTTGGCCCACAATTCGACGCAAATCCTACTTTTTTTTTTAAAAAAATGAAACATATGCGTCGCACATAGCCTAGGGTGCGACGCAGATGAGTGATTTGTGTCGCACCTTCGGCTATGTGCGACACAAATTCCCCTTCTTTGTTGGGCTGATGAGAGCCATCTGCGTCGCACCGTATACAACGTGCGATGAAAATAGCTAAACGATCTGCGTCGTCTCCGCATACGACGCAGATCAATTATAGGTTATCTGCGTCGAGACCTGTGCCGCCGGACCCAAGTCCGACGCAAATAGGGGTCCCAGGTCCGACACAAATCGACCCTTTTCTACTACTGCTAGTGTCAACAAGGAAAAACGGATGCTAATTTTAGAAAAGCGGACGCTAATTTTAGAAAAGTGGATGCTAATTTGTGTCTGAGTGTGGCGGACGGTAAATTCAGACGCTAAAAGTGCGGATTCTTGTTGTGAATTCAAATCAAAGGTAAAGCTTTTCAATTAAAATTGAGTAATGGTTTCTTAAATTGATGACTTCTATAAAAATTGGAAAAGGTGGATTAGTTTCTGGTTAAGTTGATTGAATGGGTTTCTAATGTCCTTAACGGTTGCTCAAAGTTGATTGAATTTGAACACTCTAGATAATTTGGTTGCCTTTGGTGGAAAATTCAATCTGGCTGTAATCGATGGGGGTGATTTTTGAAGTTAAGTGTGAATACTAATGGTTTATGGTATTCAATTTTTGTCCCAATATTAAGTAGTGCTAATCCTTGGAGGAATTGTGTCCATGCTTTTTTTACATGTTGCTCAAGAGGGATTGAAGCTAGTTGTTGCATGCTATTGATGGATTGCCAGAATGTCTGTTTGAATTCTTTTGCTTTACCTCGACAAGAAAGTTTACCTCCCACTAATGATGGTGAGCTTATGTTAGAAGTGGATGCTGGGCTAAACATAGAAAAATGGAAAATTGGCTATAGTCATCCTAAGCTAGAGAGCAAGATTCATCATGTTAATGAACTAAATATCTCTTGTGGTGCAATGTGCTTGTTGAACAGTGACCCTTTCAAAAATGGCAGTGTCAACAAGGAAAAAAATATCAGCAAATCCAGAGAGTTTATAGAAAGTGTTGGTTTAAGTGGCAATGCAATGCAAGTGTCCTTTCATTTGCAAATGAGATGTGTGTCGAGGGAAGTTCAGTCTGTGTTGATGGAGATGAGGTCTCTACTTGTGTTAAAGAAAATGGCAGAAATGTAGATTCAATTGATGATGTTAGTGAGGATCCATTTTTGTTGCCTGATTCTAATATAAACACTGTTGTGCCAAGTTCTCCTTTTCAAATGCCATTTAAGAAAAATTAATGTCACTTGCTAAATCATCTTGGGTTCCATCACAATAACGAGAAGAATAATCAATCTCAATTGCTTCAGAATCTTAGGTTCCGCCAGAAATTTGTAAAGAAAAATGGGGTTTACGTAGCAAACAATGTAAGTCCTATTGACTATCAATCTAAGAATAATATCAAACAATAATAGAATATCAAATAATAAAGCAGGAAGAACACACCAGAAATTTTACGTGGAAACCCAAGAACTGGGAGAAAAACCACGAATATGCAATAGGAATCGATGAAATATTCAAGAAAGATTACAAAAAGCGCTCAAGAACTCTCTCTATATCTTTTCCTCTCTCTAATATGTGAATAATACAATAAAAGGCGTATTAGGGCACCTATTTATACCCCCCTTGAGAAAACCGCGTTTTCAGATCAAAAACGGCCCAAAACAGACCCCGTCCGATCAGGTCGGGCGAGACCCGCCCGATCGGGCGCTTAACGCTCGAAGAATTTTGCTCTCGGGCCCGATCGGGCAACAGACGCCAGTGTCGTAATTCGGCCTGCCGCCCGCTCGGGCGAGATGGCCCGATGCCATCGGGCGAGCCACAAACACACGCTGCCATGTAAATCGTTGCGGGCCTGATCGGGCTCCCTCGCCCAACCAGATCGGGCGAGACGTAAAACAGCCATAACTTCTTCGTTTCTTATCGAAATTGGGCATATGACCTATCGTTGGAAAGCTCTCGGAACAAGATATCACCTCCATTTTGAATCACCTCAAAATCATTTATATACTGAATGATATGTCCACTCAAAGTTTGCCTTATGCCCAATATGACGTTTTCCCTTTACGCAACCTCATCTCCACACCCATACACCTCCATGAGCTCCATATACTACCATATACCCAACAAATAGATGGTGCAGTGAGGGGTATTTTAATGGCTAGATAGTGTCATTACTTCGACGTTTAAGGAGTTCACGGGTTCTTTTGTTGCTTTGTTTGATTGTGTTGTCTTAGTTTGATGCTTTTCAGTCGGTAAGCTTGGCTGTTGTTTCTAGGTTCTTCAATTTGAAAGTTGTATGATGTTTCCAGTTCATTCTAGTGGTTATATTGTTCAGGGATTCTCGTTTTGTTTGGAGTGTTTTGTCTGGCGCTTAGGGTGCTCGTTTTATTATTCGAGATGTTGTAGCTTGGTATTTCGACGTATGTTTTTAACTCTTTTGTGAATTCTAATAAAACGAATTAAACTATAAATAGAGGATTCACATTCAGACATATTTGTTCGAGGTGTTTGATTTGTTGCTTGCTAGTATTGTATATCACCTATATGACATTGATATTTGATTTGTTTAAAAAAAATAAAATAAAAATCGGTTGATAGACTATAATTATTGATGGCTGATTTGTGTATATGTCATTGAAATTTGAGAACCTTTTTACTTTATTTTTGAAGGGGAAGACCTTTTTACTTCATTATAAGTTGAGTCATAAAATAACATTTTCTTGTTTTTCTCAACTAAACTTTTTTGCTAACAAAATGTAGATTTTCTAGTAAAGTTGTTAAAGAGCACCTAAATTTACATTAGAAGCAAATAATTCTACGTGTTTTAACATCAAGTCCATTATTAATGATTTTAAAATTTGAAAGACCGTTAAGCCTTACTTTCATTCTTTTTTCAAAAGTTAGATTACTTGTGTTTTGATTTTATTGAGCAGATATTTATTTTACTTTGGTATAATCTATATTTGATTGTTTACATTGAATTTGGAAATGATATTTTTTTTTATACTTTCATATATGTTATTGTGGAAATATCTGACTCTTCAATAGCAAATGTTCCAAGATCCGCCACTGAATTTGCTGAGTTTAGACTAATCATGCGAGTGTCAAAGATTTAAGTCGGTTGATTCCAGCAACGCTCATTAGGCAATCGTATTAACTGTGAGGAAAAAAAAATCATGTACACAATAAAATAAATTTGAGCACTACGTATAATTAGCGAGGAGTTTTGAGGACAATGGGGAAACAATTTAACGTGTCTCACAGATTTTATGAAAAATGTTTTCAAATTTAGGAGCAGATTTATTCTTCATGAATTCTTAAGTGCTCCTATGGGCTATGGCTATAACTTTTAAGTATGATCTTCAAATTTCAGCATGGATTAATTAGCACGTTACGGGATGTGCTTGGAAGTTAGCATCCCATGTTCACGTTGATATTATTTCACATGAGTGATTAGTTTAGTTAATGCTGTATCTTTCGCCCTTTTTTTTCTTCTCTCTTTTTTGGGGTAGGCTAGGGTGGGGTGGGGTGGGTGTGTGTTAGGATGGGGGATGTTCAATTATTACATATATTAAGCACAATCAGCTTACTAATTGGAGTTTAAAGTTCATAACATCATTTTGCTCGTCATAATCACCTCCAATTTTAACATGAATATAATAAATTTATATATAAGGATAAAAATAACATTCAGAGTTAAAATGAGTCTAGAGCAAATGATAATTAAAAACTAACAAATTACGTCTTGTGGCCTTGCTATTGATAAAAAACTTAATAATAAGTAGTTTTTTTTTTTTCCAGAATCGAGAGGTTCTCTCTCTATTATCCTCACTTTCTCTCTATATAATTTTATTGTTCATCCCCCTCCCTCCTATGCTAATATCTATCATATTTCCTTCCTTGTTCTCCTAAACTCCCATCAGAAAAGTTTTAAATCAATAATGTTTTAGTAACAAATCTCCCTTCTTACTTTGAGTTTTCATGTTTGTTACTAGAGTGTTTATTTAGTCTTGATGGAACAGTCTCAATCTACTTCTAACTTCGTGGTTTGGCATAGAAAACAAGGACCTGTGCTCAAAACTCCTATAGAACATTTTAGCAATCATCCCTTTGATGTCTCGCTAGTTTTAGTGGGCAAATTCATCGACCAAAGGGACTTCCCAGTCAGACATGTGCAAGTTTGTGTGGATTCATGGTTTACAAGAGGACGCATCACGGTAAAAAAGGAAGGTAACCTCTTCTTTTTCCATTGCTGTTAGATCCAAGAAAGAGCAGACATCCTAGGGTTATATGATACTATGAACTTCAGAGGGGCACTGCTAATCATCAAAGCCTGGAAACCCCTTGACTCTTTTAAGTCCTTTAACTTCTCGGAATCGGCCTTGTGGATAAAACTAGGGGGTATTCCGTTGGTTATCTGCTCAAACTTTAGCTAATCTGATTTTTTCTCGTGTTGGGAAAGTCCTATATTTCGATGAAGCATCTGGACAACCTGGACTTAAAAAACACTTTAGAGCTCTGGTCTGGATCAAGACAAAGTCGCCATTAATTTCGGGGATGTATCTTGAAATGCAAGAAGGCCAAACAATTTGGATTGACCTCAGGTACGAAGGATTTATGTTTTGTAAGAGATGTGGAAGAATTGGACATAAGGGCTCATCATGCTCACTGCCATGGGAGAAAGCTAAGACAACAATTGAAAAAGCTATTTCAAATGCGTGCATTCCTGAAACCCCTGTGATGTTTGGAAGTCCAAATGCATCTCTGTATTCGAACAAAATAATAGGTCTCCATCACTCCCCCGAATTCAAGACGACAATAGTCAAATTAGATTAACCCCGGCGTCCACCAACTTTCAGTTCCTCAAGCAGTAGCTCCGACAATGATAGTGATGGAGACGATGGAAACAATTCAAATGATGAAGAAATGCATAATGCATCCTCAGATCAATAGACACATTCCAATAGAGGCGATCGCAATGGTAGCGCAAAGTCTGATTTTCTCTCGTGTTGGGAAAGTCCTATATTTCGATGAAGCATCTGGACAACCTGGACTTAAAAAACACTTTAGAGCTCTGGTCTGGATCAAGACAAAGTCGCCATTAATTCCGAGGATGTATCTTGAAATGCAAGAAGGCCAAACAATTTGGATTGACCTCAGGTACGAAGGAGTTTATGTTTTCTGTAAGAGATGTGGAAGAATTGGACATAAGAGCTCATCATGCTCACTGCCATGGGAGAAAGCTAAGACAACAATTGAAAAAGCTATTTCAAATGCGTGCATTCCTGAAACCCCTGTGATGTTTGAAGTCCAAATGCATCTCTGTATTCGAACAAAATAATAGGTCTCCATCACTCCCCCGAATTCAAGACGACAATAGTCAAATTAGATTAACCCCGGCGTCCACCAACTTTCAGTTCCTCACGCAGTAGCTCCGACAATGATAGTGATGGAGACGATGGAAACAATTCAAATGATGAAGAAATGCAGAATGCATCCTCAGATCAAGAGACACATTCCAATAGAGGCGATAGCAACGGTAGCGCAAAGTCTGATTTTCTCTCGTGTTGGGAAAGTCCTATATTTCGATGAAGCATCTGGACAACCTGGACTTAAAAAACACTTTAGAGCTCTTGTCTGGATCAAGACAAAGTCGCCATTAATTCCGGGGATGTATCTTGAAATGCAAGAAGGCCGAACAATTTGGATTGACCTCAGGTACGAAGGAGTTTATGTTTTCTGTAAGAGATGTGGAAGAATTGGACATAAGAGCTCATCATGCTCACTGCCATGGGAGAAAGCTAAGACAGCAATTGAAAAAGCTATTTCAAATGCGTGCATTCTTGAAACCCCTGTGATGTTTGGAAGTCCAAATGCATCTCTGTATTCGAACAAAATAATAGGTCTCCATCACTCCCCCGAATTCAAGACGACAATAGTCAAATTAGATGAACCCCGACGTCCACCAACTTTCAGTTCCTCAAGCAGTAGCTCCGACAATAATGATAGTGATGGAGACGATGGAAACAATTCAAATGATGAAGAAATGTAGAATGCATCCTCAGATCAAGAGACACAGTCCAATAAAGGCGATAGCAACAGTAGCGCAAAGTCTGGCCCATCCGCTAAGCCCACAACCTACAGGCCACGACACAAACATTACGAGGAAGGAGGGCCCAGTACATGGGCTGGGCAAATGATGGGGTCGGTATTGTCACATTCTAAACCCAAAACTCTCGTAAATAATAAGGGTAAAAGCATCATTTCAATAAAGAAGCCATTATTTAAGAAAATGAAGAGAAAAAATCGCGGGAACAATTTGGATGGAATTAATGAACTGCAGTGCACTGCTAGTTCAGTAAAGAAGTCGGTGGATGGGAAAAGCCAACCTGGCTTTAATCGCAATCATCTTCTCTCTCATAATTTCAAATCTCCCCATACCCAAATTAAAACGTCAAGCCCGTTTAGCTTAGTAAAGCCTCACCATATAGGGTCATTCCTTCCTTTAAATCACAATACCATAAATAGCTTTAACCCCCCTCTCTCCTCATTTAAATCACTTTCATCTCACTCACCTTCACGTGAAATAGCACCTGGCATCATGGAATCAAATACTTCATCTCCTCACTCCTCCAACTCTATTACTCAACCCCCACTTTTACCATTAACTCCCTATCACACACAAAATATCGGAGAAAATACCCCTCAAATAAATATTCATGTCCCTTTTGAAGAATACAATGAACAGTTTCAGCAAGATGTTTTCCAAGGCCACGTTAACAGTAATGACTTGCGCAATTCTTGGGAAAATTCCATAGGCCCTAACAGCTTATCCTCCTTTTTTAACTTTGAAGATGCCTTATTTAGAGGGGACCCACTCTTTGAGCCTTTCTCTATAAGTGATCCTCTGGACTGGGGTAAGATTCAAAATTTTCTGCAAGGCCAAAGTTCTAACATTTCTCCTCAAACCCCTTTACAAATCCCAGGATCTCACTCCTCTCTGCAGACAGGCTCATCAAGCTCGTTTCACTCCGCAGTAGCAGGTTTGTCAGCATCGGAATTCGCAGACCTTCGCATTTTTCCCGTTTGGCAGAATTATCAAGGACCGGCAATGGACTTGAATGCTGTAAAAGAGAAGTCCCTTGGAAAACGCAAGTTTGAAGAACTAAATGAGGTATTGGACTCTGCCTTGAAAGCTAAAGAAATCTTAGTGGAAGTCCCAGTCAAAAGTAGCCTTGGTTTTTTCCAAGAGGTCGACGGGTCCAAGCCCACTGAAGAGTTGAATGTAGAACAAGAGGTTGATGCAAGGGTAAATCTGAAGTCCAACTCATCTAAGGCGGCAGCTGGCCCAAAGGAAACCAAGGAAATTGTAAGTTCTGTTCAGCCCAAACCGGAAACTGGCCCAATAACAGGTAATGAACTCAAGACAATGACTCCTAATGTTTATTGAGCCTGAAAAAGCGGTCTCACCTGGGCAATTCGGGCCACCAAGGCGTGCAGCGGGTCGCCCTCCGCGACCCAAACGGGTGATAGTTCAGGCCCTTCTTTGTGAGAAAAAAAGAAAGTTTGAGGATTTTGAGCCACTAATTGAGGGTTTTATAAGTGAAGTAACTTTGGATCTTCACAAATGGATAACAGATAAAAGGCAGGAAATTTTACACAAATTTAAGAAATTTAAATATATGGCTTTTTTTTTGGAAATGAAGGCTTGGAGAATGGGCCCAAACAGTCTCCAGAAGCACCATGAGGATTATGGCCTGAAATTGTAGGGGTCTTAAGATAGCGGACTGCCCTACGATTCCGTTTCTGGGTTGGATAGTCCGCAAGTTCTCACCTCAGTCCTGTTCCTGTCTGAAACCAAAACTAATGCAGCATCTATTAACAATCTAACTATGTATTTAGGGTTCCCTAGTGTCGCCCTCGTTGATCCCATAAATAATGCAGGTGGCCTGGCTATATTTTTATGTAATGATGTAAATATAGAAGTTGGAAGCAGTTCTACTAATCATTTTGCTTGTATTATCAACAATGTAGTTGATAAAATTATATATAAATGGAACCTCATTTTTCTGTATGGATCGCCTTATATAGAATTCCGGGTAGAAGTTTGGGAACGTATAACGCATTGCTTAAGCCAAAATTCATTGGATAGTGTAATTATGGGCGATTTCAATCAAGTTGAATTTCTCAACCAAAAATTGGGGGGGGGGCTCGGATCACATTCCAGGCAAAGAACAGTTTTCCATATGGAGGAATAATTTGGGACTATCAGAAATAAGCTTCCATGGGCAACCTTTCACCTGGTGCAACAATCGATCAGCAAATGACAGGATATATGAAAGACTGGACAGAGTTTATGCTACTGAGGATTGGTTACACAAAAACTCGGACGCCACAATATTAAATATTCCCATTCTACTCTCTGACCATAGTCCCATTTTACTACTCACTTCGCCGACAAAAGCACGGAAAAAGACGCCTATCAAGATGGAAGCATGGTGTCTAGGTTTCAAGGAAATCTCTAGTATCATATCAAATCATTGGCATCTTCCAATAAATGGATCTCCGATGTTTAGAATTGCTCAGAAATGTCGTCAAATAAGATATCTTCTGTTCAAATGGTGCAAGGAATATAAAAAACTTCATAACATTAGTTGGGAAGAATGCCTAGACCAATGTGGTGAAGTTTAAGCCTGTCTTCCCTTCGACAATGGAGAGGCCCTGGATGAAGATATCACGAAAGCGACTAAAGAAAAGTTGGGAGTCCGATTAAAGTATTGGCAGCAGAGAGCAAAGAGTAAATGGAGGGCCTGGGAAGATACGAATACTAAATGGTTCTTTAGAAAAGCAAAGCGCCGTAGAAGAGGAAACGAAATTCTTATGCTCAAGACTGCAGCAGGGAATTGAATTTCAAGTAAGGAGGACATTCAGCAGGAATTACTCGAGCATTTTACTCAAATCTACCAAGGAGTTCAACATGACAGTAGTTTTTGGGAAGATCTTTCCACGATTCAAAATTTGATTCCACACATAACCACTGAGCAACAAAGCGACCTAGTCAAGCCAATTACTCTAGAGGAAGTCAAGAACGTGGTGTTCCATATAGGAAGTCTAAAAGCTCCCGGTCCTGACGGAATACCCGCTATCTTCTATCAGAAATATTGGTCAATAGTGGGTAGTGACATCTGGCATGCAGTATCTCATTTCTTCTCTATGGGGTATCTTCTCCAAGAATGGAATCATACGAACATCTGCCTTATACCCAAGACGGATCGGCCCGACGAAGCAAGTTAATACCGTCCAATAAGCTTATGTTATTTCACTTGGAACACTACAAGAGGGGGGGGTGAATTGTAGTGTGGAAATTATTGCCCAAATAATGCGGAATTTAAAACATAAGCAATAAGGAACTGAAAGTGCAAGAGAGATTTTTACGTGGAAACTTCTTGTCTCAATACAAGAAGAAAAACCACGACCTACTCAGGATTTAAACTCTTTACTATAATAGGAAATCTCCTATGATTCAACCTATTACATACTCAAGTTCCACTCGAAACTCCAACTCTCTCACAATCTCCACTCTATACTCTAGACTTAACTCTAAGTCTTTCAAGAGTTCCCACAACTCTTTACAAAAGGTTTACTCAAACCCTTCACCCCTCAATAGACTTCACCCTAAGTCTACGCATACACAATAAGAACTTAATACTCAAGTTCCTAACTCGAACTTACTCAAGTTCCTAACTCGAACTTGATACAAGAATTCACTCAAACCCTTTACCAAGTTTCCATTACAAGAGTTCACTCAAACCCTTTAACCCCAAACTCAAATACAGATGCTTGATAATTTGGTTTAACTCTAGTATATAGAAACTGAATAACTGTAAAGGAACATGGCACTCGTAGGAACTTGAAACTCAAAGGAACTGACTCAAACAAGGAATAGAAAATATATTTCTTTTGTAACGCTATTCCTTAAGCCAAACTTATGGAATGACATAAGTCTAACACTATGGAAAGACACTAGTCAGACACTATGGAATGACACCAGTCAGACAAGTTGAAACTTAATTGAACTTGTGTATTTATAGCAGTCTTTTAGAATGAATGTGGGATGAATCATGTGTTAGTGGTTAAACCATTATCCCATGATGTTCCTTACTCGAAGGAACACGTTCCTTAAACATCCCATGATCTCCGTGATCACTGTTAAACGTGGGAGAGAATAAATTACTGCTCCTTAATTTTAGCAACCACTTTAACCATTAATTTGAAAATCTGATTTAATTAAAAACATATTAATTATTAAATCTGAAATTAAATCATTTTAATAAAAATATTATCTTTAAATTTCTTCCGTAAAAACAGAATAATATATTTATTTATCTTTTTGAAAAATAAAATATTTTCCTTAAAAAGATTTTCCTTAAAATCAGATTTTTCTTTAAATAAAACGGTTACCTATAATCTAGGCATAATTTACTCAACTGACATAACTGTACCGTTGTAATGCTTCATAAGTCTAGTTCCTTTTAATAGTTAGTTCCTTTAACTTAGATTAGTAGACTACCACGTCTGTTCCTTTAGAGAGGAACAGACAGACAATATCTTTAACAATACTCATTATACGTATCATAAATCTAGCCTTTTATTTTCCAAAAACTAAAAAGATAAAATTAAATTAATTAAAATCAGATTCCTAAAGAAACCGATTTTATTAAAAACTTATCTTTTATTTTAAAACTAAAACTTATCTTTTATTTCTAAACTAAAACTTATCCTAAAACAACTAACACATATTATTTATAAATATTTAACCACGTAGAGATTTATTAAGAAATAAACTCTTAATAAATTCTTATAGATTAAGATAATAATATGCATCAGATTTATTGACTCTTAAATACTTTTGACTCTAAGTTCCACGAGTTCCTTTGACCTTACGAGTTCCTTTAGACCTTGTTCCATTACCTTTCATGTTTCCATATACTTACATGAATCCTAGAAAATAAACTCATATTTTCTGCCTTCATGCTCCATGCTGCTCCAACTCAAGAACCGCATGTTGATAGCTCCACCTTTGGAACTTCAGTGTGCTAGTTCCTTTAAGAAACTTCGCACTCATAGTTCCTGCTCAGGAACTTCTTGTTTCGACTCTGAAACGTTATATTGCTGCTCCCACTCAGGAACTGCTCCAGAACTTCATATTCAATGTTCCTCATAGGATGTACCTAAGAACCGCTCTATTTGTGTTCCTTATAGGAACTCTTTTAGGAACTTCACTTGTTGGAAAACCTTCATGATGTGATATATTCAACCTTTGAAGACTTGTTTCATGTTAATGTAATATGCACATCTCAAACACACATGTTAGTTAGATAATCATCATTTGTTTACAATCATCAAGATACTACATGACTCAACAGCTTATGCAATGTGATCTATAAAATCATCTCGAAACTCATCTCGAAACTCATCTCTAATAGGCGTAAACCAATATTGAAGAGCATCGTCTCCCCCTTTTAGAATGCCTTTGTCCCAGGGAGACTCATGGCGGATAATTGTCTCATAGCTCATGAACTGGTCAGTGGAATCAAGCAACGCACCAAAGGAAAGCAGTATTTTGCCGCCCTGAAAATCGACATGTTTAAAGCCTACGACAAGATCGATTGGGATTTCCTAGATTGGTTATTGACTCAAATGGAAATTCCCGCCTTTTGTCATCATTGGATTATGCAATGCATCACCACTGTCTCATACTCAATCCTTATAAATGGAGAGCCAACAAAAAGATTCAAGCCCTCATGCGGCCTCAGACAGGGAGATCCTCTATCCTCATATCTATTTATTCTTGTTATGGATATTCTATCTAGACTGCTAACGAAAGGAACTGATGATAATATATTTCAAGGAATTAAACTCTCTAGGACGAGCCCATCTGTGTTTCATCTATTCTTTGCAGATGACTATCTGGTTTTCTTCAAGGCTACACTTGAAGCTTGTGAAAGGGTAAAGAACATTTTAGCGAAATTCAGTAGGTTATCAGGAGAAGTTATCAACTAGCACAAATCCCTCATCATGTTCAGCCCAAACACTCCCCCAAGTTGTCGACATCACATGAGGAGCATAGTAGATACTCCTCCTGCGGAGTCAATTGGAAAGTATTTAGGATGCAACATTAAGGTGAATGGGAAAAGTTGTAGACATTTTCTTCCACTGATAGAGAAGGTTGAACAACGCGTTTCGAGCTGGCATCATCTATCTCTCTCAATAGCAGGTCGAGTCATTCTCATTAATAGCATCCTTTCCATGCTCAGCCTAAATATT
Organism: Beta vulgaris subsp. vulgaris; assembly: GCF_026745355.1. Lineage (NCBI taxonomy): Eukaryota > Viridiplantae > Streptophyta > Magnoliopsida > Caryophyllales > Amaranthaceae > Beta > Beta vulgaris. The sequence continues at coordinate 8,894,923 of NC_079208.1, forward strand.
CTCAGCGTTTTTCTTATCCCAAAGGCGACGGCGGATAAGTTAAATTCGATTTTTGCAAGGTTCTTATGGGCGGGCTCCCGTGATTCAAAACCCATATATATTGGAAGAGTATGTCAACTCTGGAACTTCCTAAGGGGGGAGGAGGGCTGGGAATCAGGAACGTCCACCTCTTGAACAAAGCTCTCCTTGCAAAACAGGCAGTTAGGATCCACAACTCAAGCCAATCCTTTATATCACAAGTTTACTGCGCAAAATGTAAAAATTCCCTAGTTAACATTGTTTTGCAATAAACCAAGTTAGGTAGAGCTTCTTGGGGTTTCTGAGGACTTTGCAGATCAATTCAAGACTGTTCTGAAGGGTTCGTAAAGCTAATCGGTGATGGCTCAAACACAAGCATCCTTGATGACAAGTGGTTGAAGGGTGATCTTATTAAAACTAAGTCGGGCATTAGCCTGGATGCCCTAGTCCTCTAGAAAGTCAAAGACTTGATAAATATAACCCAAAAAACATGGAATACAACACTCATTTGGAAAGTCTTCTCGCCGGATACTCTATCAGGATTCTATCCACCTATATTCCCAAAGAGAGCTTTCAAGATCACTTTACATGGAGTGAGTCCAAGTCCGGCTCCTTGAGAGTGAAAGATTTTTATGCCCACTACCTGCTCCATAGAGGTAACTTAGAATCACCTCAAAGAAATAGACCTTTTTGGAGTAAACTTTGGGCCTCGGACCTCAATCCCAAATGGAAATTCTTCTTGTGGAGACTACTACAAAAGGCTCTAGCCACCAATTCCAATTTGATCAAAAGAAACATTCCTGTTCAGGATAGATGTTATTCTGCCATTTGCATAGGGAGGACGAAAATCATCTGTTTCGGGATTGCGCCATTTCAGCTCGAGTTTGGTCGTAATCTTACCTAGGGATCAAGACGTGCTCAAGCCCGATCATCCCTTTAAGTGAATGGATTAGAAGCTTTCTTAAGTTGTTCTGGAAGGAGGACGGAGTGAAATCAGAGCGAGCCAAAGAATTTGAAGCCACACTCTGGTCTATCTGAATCCACAGAAATAACATAGTCTTCAGAAATCTATACGAGGACCCTATAGGTATTTTAGAAAGAAAAGACGCCCTTCTAAGAGAGTGGATAGAAAGCAATAGAATAAAGGAAACCTATTCAAATAACTCCCCTTCAATCTCCAACATTCAACAGGAGATCACGAATTCCCTGAATGACATTTGGCAGCAAGAACTCTGTGTCATGTTAGTGGATGGAGCCTGGAAAAGACATAAGAATAAGCATCCACGAGCTGGGGTTGGGTGGTCAGCATATGTGAACAAGGTTAAAGCCTTCGAGGGCAATGCAATGGTCATGGCTTTGTCGTCTCTTCAAGCTGAAGCTTATGCAGTATATAAAGGCCTGTGTGAGACTCACTCGAGAGGAGTCCGACACATCCAAATTCATTCAGATTCCACTGACGTAGTTCGGGCCATTGATAATCAGTATCAAGCTTTTGAGATATCCACATTAATGCACGATATTAGAGCCATCCGTCGGGAATTTAGCTATTGTGAGATAAGGAAAGTAGGTAGAATTGAAGTTAATCCAGCACATAGCTTAGCTATTGTAGCTAGGCAAGGTAAATTAGTTTCCTAGTTGGTATGTTTGTACTTGTCGCCAAAAAAAAAAGTAGTTTTTCAAAAAAAAAAAAGTAAAATTTGTCAGGTAGTGGTACACAATTTTTCTTTATAGTCATTATATTTAAAAGTTATGTTCAAGGGTGAATCCAATTTGTTTTATCAAGCTTAAAATTTAAGCAAGAATTGCATTAGAATTACCTTAAAAAATGAAAGGAAGAATTACCTTAAAATTTAATCAACTTTAAATGCTTACAAAGAAGGAGAAAACGAAAAAGGAGATTAATAGAAGGAAGAGAAGGAAAATGAAAGGAAAAAAAAGAAACTTCTAGAGTACGTAACGAGAGATATTGACTTTCATCTAAAACAAAATAAATAAATAAAACAAAAAATAAATGAAAGAATTATGATATTGATCTGTCAAGTTCATCTTTAACATGAGCGTTTTCTCTCTCTCTCCCTTTCAGCGATTATTTAGGTGATTCAGTGACGCTATGGCGCAAGGGCGGGCAAAGAAGAGTTCTCAGAAGAAAGAAGGAGGCTAAGAGCCCCTCATCTTCTCCGGTGAGGAAAACTAAGACGGTGGATGAAGTGACTGGGGTTGCTGAGTTACAGATTCCGAGTCCGATTGAAGAACGAGAAGCGAAGATGAGATTGATGTTGATGAAATAACGACGGAGACCTCTAGCAACTTTGGAAGATAGGATACAATATTCAAATAATGGAGAAATCTATTCTTCACTGATTCGTTGAATGTGATGCAAAGTGCCACAAAACCAGCGTCAACGCCTCGATTATCATGGGCAGCTCAAGTTGAGGAATAAATGGTGCCTAATCAGAGAAATACTCAGGTAACTCCAACTAACATGGTAACAATATAATCTAAAGATATACAAGATGAAATTGAATATTGGTCCTCAGTTGTTATTTGTTACGTTTGGGTGCAAATCCTCCGATGTCTGTAACGGAAGGTTATTTTTAAAGAATTTGGGGAAATCTCGGGATTGATAAAATTTCTTTAATAGGGAAGGAGATTTTCATATTTAGATTCATAGCTATGGAAAATTGCTTGAAAGTTACTCAAGAGGGGTTTCACTTCTTTGATTAGAAACCTCTAATTACTCGTATCTGGGAACCGGATATGGAGATAGATAAGACTTATGTTGGTATGGTTCCTATATGGATCAAATTACCAAAACTTCCATTCAAGTATTGGGGGGGAACAAAGTTTATTCAAAGTTGTAGGACAAGTTGGGAAAGTGATTAAGATGGATAATGCTACAAAGAACAACAACTTGAGTTTGAATGGAGACTTGTAAAATGTAGTAAATGTTCTGGTTATGGGCATGAGACTGAAAATTGTAGGAAGCATGAAGGAAGGAGAGTTTGAGTGCAAAAGAAAAAGGTGTAAGCTGATGCAGAGGGGTTCACGTTGGTGAACAATAGAAAGAAAACTCAGGAGGTAGCGAAGGTTGTTGTTCTTGTTCACAATCCATTCATGACATTGATTGATAATACGGGGGAAGCTACGAATTATGATGTTGGGGTGGCAACTGACATAGCAGAGGAGGGTGTTGGTGGAAATGGGGAAGAGATACATGGCAGCTTAATAGGAGGTTTCAAGGACTCTGGTGTTGGACTGGGCTTTGGGACACAAAATGCTGGATACAATAATGTAAATGTGGGAAGGGGACAAGGGGTGGCTCCCCTTAACCTATAGCAATCTTGCCTGGAATGTAAGAGGCATAACAACAAGGCAAAGCTGACAGAGTTTCGGAATTTCATAGCCTCTAATAATATAAAGTTGTTTAACCTCTTGGAGACTAGAATGAAGACTCATCATTTAGGAGATGTGTATTTGAACATTTGTCCTAGATGGTGCTTCACTCGCAAAGCATAGTGAGGCAGGAGTGGGCTGATGAAATCAATGGGTGTGCAATGTATAAAGTGATCGAGAAGCTGAGAAGGGTCAAAGCAGCTCTGAAAGATCTGAGAAACGTGGGCTTTGGTGATGTAGAGGCATGTGTTATCCAAGCAAGACAATATTTAGTGGGTGCTCATAATGCAATGCATGATAATTCGTGACCTGGAGTTAATTTAGAATGAGAAAATGACTCAGATTCAGTTACAAAGTATCAGAAGAATCAGTTCTCTCTACTACAGCAAAAGGCCAAATTAAATTGGTTTAGGCGTGTGGATGAAAATACTAAAGTCTTCTATCAAGTTATTAAAGCTAGAAGATATCATAATAAAGTCCATGCTATTTTTGACCATGAAGGAGCGTGGGCAAATAAGAATGAAGAGGTTGAGAAGGCTTTTATCAACTTCTATAAAGATTTATTCTCTTGCAAGCCTCAGAAGCATTAGGTCTTACCTACTCTTCTTGACAAGGGGAAGACGTTAGAGGAGAATCACCTGAATATTATGTAAGCCCTTACTCCAGAGAAGATGTGAAGATGGTAGTTTTTAGCAATCCAAATGACAAAGCACCTGGTGCAGATGGCTTCAACAACAGGTTTTATAAACATTGTTAGAATATGGTTGGTGATGAGGTAACAAACGCAGTGTTGATTTTTTTTTCAAACTGGTAAATTACTTAAAGTTGTGAATGTTACCACTCTTACTTTAATTCCCAAAGTTAGTTGCCCTGAACATGTTTCTGACTTCAGGTTTATTGCTTGTTTTAACATTATATATAAATTATCACTAAGCTCATTAGTGAAAGTTTAAATAGAATTCTCCTTGATGTGATTTCCGAAAGTCAAGGTGCATCCATAGCTGGCAGGAGCATCCTTCTTAATGTGCTAACTTGCCAGTACCTTGTTAGATTGTATATAAGGAAAGCTACTAAATCTAGTTGCACGATGAAACTAGATTTAAGTAAGCTTATGACACTGTCAACTGAAGTTTTGAAAGACAAATGTTGGAAGGGTTAGGCTTTCCCCAGTTCTTTACTAAGATGATTATGCCATGTATTTCCACTCCTAAATTTTCTATAATGATAAATGGGTTTCTTTATGGTTTTTTGGGGCTCAAAGAGGCATTAGGCAGGGAGACCCAATGTCTCCTCTGCTATTTGCTCTTTGTATGGATTACCTGGAAAGAAAGTTGTCCTATGTGAGTGAGCAAGAGGGATTTAAATACTATGTGAAGTGCAAAGATTTAAAGCTCATTCATTTATGCTTTGTGGATGATCTGCCCCTTTTCAGTAATGGGAATTTCAAATCCATCTACATAATGCTTCAAGGTATGCAAATGTTATTAAATGTCTCTGGCCTGGAGGTTAACAAGCACAAGTCTGAGGTTTACTTTGTTGGTGTGGGGGAGGATGTGATTCAAAGAGTAACCGTTGTGAGTGGTTTTACAATGGGGAAGCTTCCATTCAAGTATCTTGGAGTTGCCATTTTGACAACAAAACTGAAGAAAAATGATTGCCAGATTCTCATTAGCAAGATGGTTAAAAGAATTAACATTTGGAGCTCAAGGAACCTTTCCTTTGCTGCTAGAAGCCAGTTGGTCAACAATGTCTTTATGAGTATGCATGTTTATTGGGGGCAGATTTTTTGTAATCCCCCGTAAATTTATGAATTTTATAAATATATTTTAGTATATACATATATTTATATTTAAATTTAATTTAGTTTTAAAACAATTTATTTCTTTAAAAGGTTGACTTTTGGAAGTCAAAGGAATTATTTGAAGTATTTAAGTAAGTTAAAATATTTTGTTTATACATGTTTTGAAAAACATTTGAAATACTTTTTGGATTTGAACAAGGAGTTTAAATGGGCTTGAGGAATCCAAACACTAGTTGGATTAGGAAAATGACTTTTAGTTGTGTTAGGAGTTTCAATCATCAATTCTACATAACATTAACTCTAGTTAAGCTCAATTTCATTTTCCTAAGCCTGCAAGGAAAACACATACATAAATACATTAAATCCAAAATCTTCCCCACACATAATTTTCTCTCTCACTCTCCTAAAACTGGCACCCTATTTCTCTGTTTCTTCGTCACATTTTTTCTCCTTCTTTCTTTCTTCTCTTCATTCCAAGAAACGATTTCTTTTTCAACAAGAAACCTCTCATCCTCAATCAAACTACCGCTGACCATTGTGCATTGCTGCCGTCGAGACAGCGTCCCCTTATCTTTTCTTCTTTTGCTTTGGTTTGATTACCTTTCTTCCTTCTTAAGTTTTATTTAAAAATTTTATTTTAAGAATTGCTTTTAGTTTGATTATGATTAAAAGCTTTAGTTTGATGATTTGATTATGAATCTAAGATTAAATAATTTATATATTGAAAAAATAAAAATTTAGATTTATTTATTATCTTTAGATTGGGTTTTTAGGGTGTTAAAGATTGAAAAATCAAAGTAGTATGTTATAAACTGTGTAATTGATTATTCTTATAAGTTTAAGTATGTTTTAAAGGGAGTTTTAATAAATTATATGTTGTTGGAATTTTTAAAAGAATATTATTGATGTAGTTTTAAAGATTTTAATAACTAGTATAATAGTATTATGCTAGGAAGTGTTAGTAATTGAAGTTTAAATGATGGAAACAACTTTTCAATATTTTTTAAAGGATATTTAAAGTATTTTAAAGTTGCTGGAATTTATTTGAGTATTGATTATGAGTTTTTATTGGTTGTTTTAGGCGGATAGTTCTCTCTAGGCGACTTTTAAGATTGTTAAAGTGGCCTATCAATTTGCCTACACAAGGTACGTACATACTTATGTGTTGATTGATGTAGTATCATGATTTTAAGAATGAAAGTTATGTAGTATCATGTATAGGAACTATGTGAGTTTATATATGGTTGCTATATGTTGAATTTTGTATATTTTATGTCTTTGTGCGAACATATTAATTATGAGATTTATATTATTTTTGTATGGAAGATTGATGCAAGCATGTTGGTTGGGAACTTTAGTTTATTAATTCACTTGAGGAAATTAATATATTTATTAGTATGGATCATGATTGAATCATGTAGTTCCTTTTTATTATTATTCCACTACTCTATGAGGAGTGAGGGCTTTATTTGGTAAGTTGATAATTTATACCTTGGAAAGTTAAGTTGGTTGTTGTCTAGGTTCAACAAATAAGAAAGATTGGATTAAAGAAGGAATTAATCTTGGGCTGTAAGTTGTGTGATCACATATTTAACCCGAAGATAAAAATAAAAAGTTGTGATAGTTTGGTTATGTATTATCTGTGTTGCTTGTGTGTCATAACAAGTAATAAATGGTAAATCATGTAAAGTGGAACTTGGATAATAATAAACTTTAGACTGATGCATGTCTAAAGTTGGACAAACGGGATTTCGGGTACATGGTGTACGTGCCATGACTTTTTTTTGAATTCGGATTGATCACGTTCCTATTTTTACTTAAAAGGTTCCTCGATATCGTAGGTCGTGGACATACGGAGTCTTGCCCGTATTTAGTGTTCCAAAGGGAAGGCTGATTTTAGTTAGACAACTCGGTCTAGTGACTATTCCATTTAAAGTAATGAAAATGTTGTTAAAGTTTAGTTCAGTAAAAGTTATCTGCAAGTTATTACACTAGTGGAAATCTAATACGGCCAAAATCAGGCATACTGATGCGGGTTTGGTCCGCATCAGATGGGCTCGCAGTAGTTCCCATTAATTTACTGATCCGGTCAAAAATCGGATCAGTAAATGATTTACTGATGTGGTTCTTCAGGAAAACTGTGTCAGTTAATGTGATTAACTGATGTGATTTTCCTTGAGAACCGCATCAGCTTGTTTCCAATATATGTCAAAACAAAGTTTCAGACCTGTAGGTTGCAGGTCTACACTACCTTTTTGTCTTCAACCAAAACACAAAACAAAATGAAGTTCTAAATGAAACAAAATACAACTAAACGTTCAGTAAAATAAATTCACATCAATTCCAAACTAAAACGAAATTACAAGATCTAAAATTAAGCATACACAATCTAAAGCGGAATGGCAAAACAGAAATAGCCTAAATCTTGAACTAAAATACACAAAATTAAAAAAATAAACCCTAAAAACGAAAACAAACAACGAAACTAAGAATAGATCTGAAATTACAAACTAAAATATACAAAATCAGCAATTAAATATAAAATAAAAACAAACTAAAATACAGAAAATTAATAAAACGAACAAATCTATATATAAAAAAGAAGACTTCAGATCACGAGTGAAAAAACTCACAAGCAAATTTCGAATTGAATTCTAAAAACTAAAACGAAAAAATTAATCACACGCGAAAAAACTCAATTTCGGATTAAAAATGAAAATTAAAAGAGGAATTCAGATTTTAAAAAAATGAAAAAATCGAAAAAATTACAACGAGATATTAAATTACAACTAAATTAAAAAACGAAAAAACTCATATCTGGAATCATGAGCGACGAATATTGAGAGAGGAGACGAAATCGCTTCATTCTTCATTTTCGCTATTCATTTCCTTTCTTTGTTTCCGTTGTTCGTTTCTTTTGTTTCTCGTTTCTTTGTTTTGTTTCTTCGTTTTCGTTCTTCACTTCTTTGTTTTCGTTTCTTCACTAGCTTCTTCGTTTTGTTTCATTTCGTTTCTTCGTTTTCGTTCTTCGTTCGTGAGGGATTAGTAAAGAGGAGAGGGTGAGGTGGACTGAGGTGGTGGCGTTTGTGAGAGGAGATATGAGTTTAGGGTTTAGGTTCTCGTGTGTGAGAGATGAGTAGAGAGGAGAAAGAGAGGAAAGGAAGAGAAATGAATTTAGGGTTTAGTTAAGGGTTGAGTGAGGAGAGAGAGAGGAGGGATTAGGGTTGAGTGAGGAGAGAGGACTACGCCACGAGAGAAGGAGATGGGTTAGGTGAGCTGGGGTTATAAGGGAAGGAAATGGGCCACGAGGTTTCGTTTTTGTTTTTTTTAGAAAAAATAAGAAAATTTGACGCGGTCCTATGAACCGCATCAGATTTTAAAAAAACCGCATAAGTTACTAAGTGATAGATAAGGTTTTTTCCACTAGTGTTATGTTATTATTTATCCATGTCTACTATTTATTAGTATCATGTTGGAATTGTTTATTTATTTATTATGTAGTACTCAGCTCTGCTGATTAAGTGCTTTTTGTTGTGTATGTTGATCATGGCTATGCCTTATTGATCATGTGATGATCCATTTTGGTGAGCAAACTTTCTAGATCAATAGTGCATTGTCATCTATAGGTTTGAAGATGATGCATCATGGGGGTTCGAAAATGGAGAGCTTGTGTAGTTTGTTGATTTATCATCATACTTTAGTTGATACATTTATATTTGAGTTTGGTTTAAAGTTAACGTTAACGTTGTTGGTTGGTTTTAAAGTTGATTTTGTTATTTATTAAATTTCCATTATAGAGTTAATTTTATGTTTTCTGCTGTAAAACTCCAAATAAGTTGATACGTTATCACACGGGCGATAATGCTTTGATGATTCTCTAGTTTTATATTTGAAAAGTATTTTGGAAAAGAGAGAATTATCGAGGTGTTATATTTTTCTTCTTCCCAAAAGTGTCTTGAAGGAGGTGAACAGTATTTGCAGATGTTTCCTATGGAATGGGACTTCTAATGACAATAAGCCAGGGGAAATTGCTTGGGGTAATCTTTGTAAATCTAAGAGTACAGGGGGGCTTTGTTTTAGAAATGTTCTAACTTGGAATATCATTGCAATGAGTAAACTTGTCTGGAGTGTGGCTCAGAAGAAGGACAACCTACGGGTAAGTGGGTTAATTGCATATACATTAAAGATGATAGTTGGAGCACATGTGTAGCTCCAAATCAAGCAAGACGGGCTTTGAAATATGTATGTCATGCAAAAAACGAGATGATTAGGAGAGCTCAAGGATCTCAATGGATGACTTGCAGTAATTTTAGCATTAAAAGATGTTACCAACAACTAAGTGAAGGACACCAGCAAGATGCAATGGAGTAATTGAGTGTGGAATAGGTACAACATGCCTAAGCATAGATTTTTTTTTTGGCTTGTTGTACAGGAAAGATTGAAGACTAGAAGCAGACTAATGCTTTTAAACTTATGTGATTCTGATGCTTGGCTACTCTGTCAGCAGAGTGCTGAAACTGGCCCCCACTTATTCTTTGACTGTGTGTTCAGCAGCAGATGCATGCAAGCCACCATGGATTGGTTGGGTACGGTGTAAGGAGGAACGACATATCTTTGGTGCAAATATGTAGATGACTCAGAAGCAGATATAATGGATCCAAATTCAAAAAAAATGTTGCTTTTGCTACATTGGTTGCTTTGGTATATATAATATGGAGGAATAGAAATAGTACTTTCTGGGATAGTCTTATACATACTAATGAATATACTATTAAGGATGTCAAGTACATAGTTAAGCATAGAAATAGTCAGATTATTAGTCCTAATGTTAAAGAGGTTGGTAGAAGTTGGTTTGAGGAACTTCTGTAATGTGATGGGCTTGTCCAGCTTTGTAGTTTGGTGGGTTTGTTTACCCTCCTTATAGGTGTATGTCTATTTTAGTTTATGCTTTTCTCTTAATTACCAAAAATGAAAGAGAATGTGAGTAGCTCTAAAAACAAAATTTTGAAAAATTTGTTTGTTATTATCAAGAGTGCCAGGGCCGTCTTAAACATTTTAGAGGCCCTATTCTAATCTTAAAAATTGGGCACCTAATATAAAACAATGCAATTTTCATAAGAAAAATGTATGTATTAAGAATATACTCTTCATCTTACAATTATATTCTTACAAATTGAATCCCCAAAAACTTAAAATACTTTATTTTAGGGGTAAATAAAACCTCAATACAACTTGAAACTATTATTTATCTTCTACTTGTGATAAATCTGTCCTTATTAGTCAGTTACTAACCAAACATTTCAACCTAAAAAATTAAAGAAGAAAATCTCATTAATATATAATAAATTCAATTGATGATGGAGATTACACACAATGCCACTAAAAGCCTTAAAATATTACATTACAGTGTTACATGTTTCAAGTTAGAGAGTACATGTCATCTTCTTCATCAAATTGGAGCAATTAGGCACGACCAACATTCCGACAATTCTAAACCAAGAAATTAAAGTAAAAACAAATTGATTAATTAATAATCCAATTGAATAACCGGTGCATGATAGTGTATTAGGGTAGATATTTAGGATTTACCTTACTCTTTGCTTTCTTCGAACTTCACCTTCGTCACCCAAAATTTCAATTCTAAGTGAATGAATGAGAATCAAGAAACAAAATACACACACTGAGATGGACAACAAAGAAACAGAAGGAATTTTCAGTCTTCTGGTTTATTCTTCTTCCCCAATTCCCATAAACCTAAATATCTCTATTATATAAGGGAAGGGGGGAGCAATGGTGTCTTTTTTTGAAATGTCTATTTTGCCCCCCTTCCCATTCTAAATTACAATTTCACTTACCAATCAAAGGGGGGCTTCAAACAAAAATACCAAAAATATAATTATAACAATCACTCACAAGTCAACTAAAATCATAAAATTGCATAATTTACGTTATGCAGATTACTAAAATGAGGAAACTTTATAAAAAACTTAAAAATTTACTTACAAACTACAACCTATGAAAAAATTGACTTGAAATCAAAGTGTCTACTTTCTTTATAATTTATGAAGTACTGTACTTAATTCAAAAATCAACTAAAATATTATAATATTAGAAATCATAAATAAATTCAATAAAATTTCTATTTTGTTCATAGAATTTAACTTTGAAAAGTAAAAAAAAACAAAAAGAATGGTGAGAGACTTAAGTGACAGAAACTAAACCAATTAAATTTTGCAACTAAAAACAATTATACTTTGTATGTCTAATGTTCAAATTTATTTTGACTCTTATGCCGAAGAAAATCGAGTTTTTGTTTCGAAAAAAATTCAAGCACGCATCGCATGCAAAAAATTCTAGTAACAAGAACTTGAAGGTATGAATCTTAATTTCTTTGTCACAGATTAGTTGACAATTGATGAAAAAATTGGGATCGGGTAAAGATATTTAAAGAGTAAAAAGTATTAGCCGTTATTTGAAGATTGAATGGAAAAATCATAATTTGATTTTTTTCATATTATGCATAATTGTTGATAGGGAATGAGTGAGAGAATTTTGGAAAGGTAAGAGAAATTGAGAAATTAAGAATATGGAACATCAACAAATTTGAGAAAACTGCCCATAATATATATGGACCGAGAAATTAGGAGAAGGTAGAAAGTTGATACTGAATTAGTGAATTACTGAACTGGTGCTCTAGGTTTCAGTTGGAAGAGATAAGACGCTTTTTTTTTCTGTAAAAGGCTGGGTTTCAATATTGGACCCTCAAAATTTCGAAACCCTGTGCTAATGGTCTGTTTGCACAGGCTATTGGCCGACCCTGAAAAGTGCTCAACCTCCTAACCACTTGGATTTTCACCAAATCATTAACAACCTAACAATCTCCTTCATGTTTATATATGCCTCATTCAATACATAAACGAAATATGTATAGGGACCTAAATTAAATGGGGCATGGGGTTAGGCGTAGGGGCCAATCCCCTGTCAGTTCCCTATGGCTTAGCCCCGGATTATGTTGTTATTGTTTACAAATATCTTTACGGCGCATGAAGGAAAATAAAAAAAGTAATTTAACAACTATCACATGTATAAAAATTGATAAGTATATATGAATAATATGATTCAATTACGCTAATTTATTTAGGATGAAAACAAGTACTTTCTTTGTTTTTTTATGTGCAACACTTTGATTTTTTACACACCTTACTTTGATCGTATTTTTTACTAATATATAAAAACAAAAATGAACGAATAAAGTGTTGTTGGATTTGTCATTTCAATGAATATTTTCACAATATCAACTTTTCTGACGTTTACAAATACATAATTAGAAATATTAATGGTCAAAATTGTATGTTGGCAAGTGTGAGATTCAAATTGTTTAATAGTTACATTACCTTTTCACGCTTGCCAATGTAAATGTTTGAACATTGATATCTTTAAATTTGCATTTGTAAAAATTATAAAAGTTGAGACTCAAAAAGTACATATCGAAAAGAATCAAACAAGATCCCACATTACTATATTTTTCTTTACCCACTCATCACAAATGATAGTCAAATAAACATTTGTGAATAGTATCAAAAGTAAAAATGTAACTATTAAAAAGAAACGGAAGGAGTACGATATAAATGTAATATGGGATTTTCTACATGTCCTACATTGAAAGCTAAATCTCAGGCAGCCGCAGCACACTTTTGTATCTCCAACTAGTATTTTGGCCCTAGCGATGCCTCGGGTCAATTATAATTGTCAAATGTATTATTATTCATAAATTTCATAATTAATACTGTTAGTTTTTCGTGGTGCAAGAATCAAGATAACAAAATGAATTTGATGATATGATAAGTTCAAAAAAACTTCTAAGGAATTGGGGATAAAAATAACAATTTCAATGAAATTTGGGTAAGAGAATGTTATTTAATAAAAGGGTTAAAGATCAAAAAGCTTATCTACATGTTTTTATAATTACATATAATTATAAGACTTTATTATGTTTTACTTTTTTTTTGAAGCAGAGTAACACGAGTTTTATTATAGTAAATCAATGTCCACCAAAGCAGATATGCTTTGAGGAAAGACACCCATACATACTAGCTCATCACTATCTCTAGTATCTAATCTAGCCACCATATGAGCTACCGTGTTACAACCTCATTTAACGTGAGAAAACACAAAAGAAACAAAAGACTTACTAACATGCCGAATATCATCAAGCACTAAACATATGGGAGAGGAGCCCTTAACCATCCACTTCACCCCATTGATAACAGATAAAGCATCACTTTCCACCTCGAGCTTTCCGTAACCAAACTCCTGGCAATTAACAATCCAAACCTCAAAGCGAGAGCTTCAGCCATGGCCGGGGACGTAGCAGCGATCTTCTTCGTGGCAGTCACCATCAGACGCCCATCTGCATCGCGAACTGCCACCCCTAGAGCCGCCATCACTCCTTCCACCACGTGGGCATCCGTGTTGATTTTCAAAGAGCCCATAGCAGGACGCTTCCATGAGGTAAGAGAGCTCGCATGGCCAGGTAATACCGGCGTGAACATCACCTTCTTCGCATAGGTTGATATTCCTCAACCATCCTTACAAACCACTCGCCACAGATACTCCATCAGGGGAAGCTTGCTCAAAAAATATCTTATTTATACAGAACCAGCCGCCCACATTAATGCCGCCATCTTTCGCACATCCACAGCATCCAGATGTTTTGTTATCCATACCCACCTTTCTTGAAAAGAACCGTGAGGATTATTTGCTAACAAGGAGACAAAATCACTCTGAGCCCATATCGCTTTTGCAGCCGTACACTCAAATAGCGCGTGGTCAATAGTTTCCGATTCCGCTTCACATACTGGACATGTTGTATGCTCAACAATATGACGATACCTTAGTCTCTCCCTTACCGCCAGACTCCCCTTGTAAGCTCTCCATAAAAAATGTTGCAGCTTTGGGGGCCCTTTAATACTTCATATACCAGACCACACTTCATCATCTACCACCCCCTCATCTGCGTGTTGATGCCCCAACTTGGCTAGCCAATATCCCGATTTAACCGAGTAGCATCCGTTCTTTGCTTGTCTCCAGTACAACTAACCTATCCCTCGGCCAGCTTTGTGAGAGGGGTATTGCCAGGATGATCTTGCTATCATCCAACCGAAATGGCGCACCTCTCAGCATCCCACTCACCATTCTCATAGTTGATCAAGTCAGCCACCCGAAGCTCCATGTCACTCGTCTGTAGCGGGGAAGGAAAAATAGGCACGCCATCTTTTGCCAGCGGCTCGGTCCACGCATTAATATTCAAACCATTGCCCACCCTCCACGTCAAACCCTCAAGCAACAAAGATTTTTCCCCTCACATACTACGCCACGCATAACTGGGATCATGCCCCCTTATAGCCTCTAGCACCCCAGAATTCTTGAAGTATCGCGCTTTCAACACTTTATGCAGAAGAGTATCACCCCCATCATATAGGCGCCACATTTGTTTTGCTAATAAAGCATGATTAAAACATTTTAAGTCGCGAAAACCCAGCCCTCCCTTAGCCTTCGGACTACTGAGTTTCTCCCATGAATGCCAATGAAGCTTGCGCACGTCAGTATTAGATCCCCACCAGAATCGACATAGTAGAGTGTGAATTTCATCAAGCAAGCCTTCCGGAATCTTAAAAATGCTCATCATATATGTGGGGATAGCCCGAGCCACAGCTTTGATGAGGATTTCCTTTCCCGGTCTCGACAACAATTTCTCCTTCCAACCATTCAATTTCTTCCAAATTCTCTCCTTCAGGCATGAAAAAACCATCTGATTTCCCAATAATAGTCGGCAGCCCTAAATATTTCTCATGTTTTATCACCTCGCGAACCCCCAAAGTATCAACAATCTCCCTTCTTCTGTCAACAGACACACATTTGCTAAAAGCGACTTCCGTCTTATCAAGATTCACTTTTTGACCAGACGCTCTTTCATATTTACTGATGATATCAGCAATCACAGAGCATTCCTGCAGATTAGCCTTCGCAAATAAAATACTGTCATCGGCAAAGAAAAGGTGGGACACTCAGAGAACCATTACAAACTTTTGCACCATTAAATCTCCGTTCATCAGCTGCTTTTGATAACAGAGTAGAGAAAGCATCAGCACATAGTAAAAATAAGTACGGGGAAATGGGATCACCTTGACGAAGACCCCGAGAAGGTACCACAGCACCCGAAATACTCCCATTTATTTTGAAAGAAAACGAGACTGTAGCAAGACAATCCATAATCCTCATTATCCATTGATGATTGAAACCCAATTTGTACATTACTTTTTCCAGAAAAATCCACTCCACTCTATCATACGCCTTGCTCATGTCCAGCTTCAAAGCCACAGAACCATCCCGACCTTCCCCTTTATTATGTTTTACTTTGAAACATTAAGCATTGATATTGCAGTGTATTAGTGGTCAAACTCTCACATTTTATTTCAAAGGTCATATGTTCAAATCATAGTAATTAACTACACATTAATTTTCTTTTATTGAGATTATAAATATATGTATTAGAAGTTTGATAATAGTGTCACGTGATACTATTCCTTTGATAAGAACACCTTTTAATATATTTGTATAGATAGATATGTTGGATTGCATTGCTTTTTTCATGGTGTCCAAGACACACAGTTGACCCTTGGTATCTTTAAAAATGTATTAGTAACAATTCTAATGAATTATGGTATCTTGAAATTACATTGAGACTAATTATTACCAAAAAGATTTCAAGTGATAATAATTAGGCCATATGTTCTTGTGAGTTTTTTTTTTTTGACGGAATGTTCTTTTGAGTTGATATTTGCTAAACTCAAAAGAAATCAATTGTGCTGAACTAAAAATGAATTGATATTAATTTTCTAAATTGAAATTAATTTTGCTGAACTAACCGAAACTTAATTTTTTTTTTAACGAATTGAACTGAAATGTTGAAATTAACTTGCAAACAAATTGAAAACCTGAAAGACAATAATAATTATTTTAATAAAATAATAATAACAATAAAAGAACAATAATAATATTAATAACAATAATAATAAAAATAAATAATTAATAGTATTATTATTTCATTACATAAGTTTTGATAATTAGATCAAATAAGTTTCAATCAATAATATATAAGAGATGAACTATACATAGCATTACTACTACAACTATATGATTGGTAATACAGTGATAATAACTTATGAGAAGTTGAAGTTCTATCCTTTTTGTGTATCTTCCTCAGTAAAAAATATGCAAAATTGGTATGAGCACCACAAACTAAGACGTAGATGCACCAACCAGTATTAACTTTGTTTAGTAGCCAAAACACCCAAATTATTGGCATGGGTGCATTAAGTGTCACAAATAAACATGAAAAAGTAAAGTTCGAATCGGATGCGCTCGTCCATCGCTAACTTTTCTTGCCGACGGCGGGGAACCCATGTTAATTTTTTTTTCCCATTTTCCCCTTTTTCATTCATTTATCCTTTTTTTTATTGGATAAAAGCCTAAGTCATGTATGCATATATCGAGAAAAATTAGATTTAGCATCATTTATGACACTCACTGCACCTATACCAATAGTTTGAGGCATTTTGGCAACTATCAAAGTTGATGAAGCTAGGTATACTCACGCCATATTTTGTGGTATTGAGGTCAATTATGCCTAACGAAATACTTTTTTTTTAGATAATTACATAATCATTTTATAATATCGTCATGTCATATGTCAAATTCCCAAGGTGATTTTATACTCCCTCCATTTCAGAGAGATTTAAACACTTGCCGAGACATGTAATCTAAGGTGATAAATTTTTAGTGTGGTTATCAATTGTAATTTTATTAGAAAAGTAAATATGATAAGAGGTGGAGCATGTATTCTTGGATGAGTTAAAAGTCGGATACCTTTTTATTGATAAAGGTAGAGATGTAGAGTGTGTGTGGGCTAAAGGAGTGAAAAACAAATAATATAGTAATAGTGGTAACATGTCAAAAAAAAATTAAAGTGCTCAAACTAATTTGGGCAAACACAAAATGGAAGTGTTTAGACTATTGTAGGTCAGATGGAGTAACTTATAAGGATGCTATAAGTGCATTCATTATTGTTTCTGCCTAGAAATTAAACTAGTCAAGAGAGTAATATGTTTAAGGTGAGAGTCAAATCCCGAGTGATAGCTTCGATTTGTTGAATAAATAACATGCACGCTTTTATAGTCTTATTGGCAAATTTACAAAATGATATTATGAAGATTTATGATTGGATAATAAAATTTCATTTTTTTTATTGGTCATTTTAAAAGTTGAATCTAAGATTGAAAATTCTAAAAAAAATAGAATCCTATCATTTGGAATTTCTCTAAAGAAAAACTAAACTATACTCTACTCTACTCTTGGTCCTTGGCGAGGAATTTGAATTTATAAATGCTTTCATTCCTTGGTTGACCCAAATAGTCGAGAAACATGGCACAAGATAAGAGGAAGTGGCACAATGCCAGCATGTTTCTCATAAAAAGAAATCACGAGGGAGATCCTTGAGGGACCAGGAATATCTCATATCTGTGTTACCGTCCCTCGCTTATCTGGCATGCCATGGCATTATTATCCAAACTCTAATTTCTCTCGCCATTTATATGCGGATAATCTCAGTTGACACTTGATAGGTCAATCTTTTCTCTTTCTGCATAAAATATACGAGTACGAAAAAACACAATGTATGATAAATCTTGCGTGACAGCAGACAGTTGTAGCCTTGTAGGGAAAGAAAGAAATGGATTTTATAACCTAACTAATTTTTGATAAACTTATATCTGCTCAAATTAATTTATATTTGCTTATGAACTTATTTTAATTGAACTTATATTTGTTAAACTTAATTTTTTTTTCTTATGGACTTAAATTTGTTGAACGTAACTTAATAATGATGAAATTTGCTCATTTTTGTTAAAATTTAATTTTAGGTCGAGAAAAACAGACCTCTATTCATCGTATATGTTTATTTTTCTCGTATTTTTTTCTGAATGAATAAAAAAGTTTTTTTTATTAAGAACATAGCATGTGTCCCCTAAAAAAATAGAACAGAGCATGTGGATGGAGAACAAGATAATTTATGGATGTACAAAGACAAATTTTGGATATACATGATGGTGTTTGGATGTAATTAAATATCTTTTGCATAAGCAGCGGTGTTCATCTCGGATATTTGATACGATCCGAAATTAAATCCGATCCGAAAAATCTGATATTGAATTTATGATCGATTGGATCGGATATTCGGAAACTAAAAAATTAAATTTTTCAAAGGAAAGATTCATAAAATAAGTTTGAGATCGAATCATCAGATATTTCAGATATCTGGTCGTGGAAACAATATTTCGGATCAGATATGTGAAAATATCCTAAAAATTTCAAAAAATCTCAATCTTTCGGATATCTGAAATTGAAAGTTTCTCATCCGTATCCCACCCGAAAATTTTTGGATATCCGAAAACTAAAAAATTGAATCAAATCGACTGAATCACGGATCTAATCGGTTATTTATGAACACCCTTATGTAGTGGTGTGCAGTTTTGGACTGGGATCGGAATTCGAATAGGGACCGAGCCGAGCCGGAATGGACCAGATCGACAAATTCCGGTTCAGTCTCCGATCCATGAAAACTTGGGATTCCGGTCGAGTACGATCCAAAGAAAATTTCCGGTCCGGATCGGAATGGCCTGGATTTTTTTTTTTTTTTTGTAAAATAAGTTTGAAGTTTAAAAAAAGTTTAAAACTTAGAAAAGTTAGAAAGTTAAAACGTCATTGTTATTGACTTTGAGATTATTGTATTCAATATTATTAGTTTTTAATCTATCGAATTTATTAGTATGTTTAAATCTTAGCAAAAAAAAAAATTTAATAAAAAAATACAAATTCCGGTCCAACCAGTCCGGTTTTGGACCTGTGCACACCTATGCTCGGGCCCTATATATAAGATAGCTCATTATTATTTTATTAATATGCAACAAATTTTATTGAATGTACAACAATAGCTTTGACATGTTCCATATAAAAAACAAAAATAGTTTTGTGCTTTGACATGTACTCCATATAATTGTTTATGCTAAAATTTGTCTTTCACAACAGAATTAAAGTTAGGGACAATTTAACCAGATTATGTATACGTCAATGCAAGGAATGAATGCAAAAGGGGGAACAAAGGAATGAACACACAAAAATGGTGACGCGGAAAACCCCAACGAAGGTGGGTAAAAACGGCGGGTGGAGATGGTTCCACCAATCTACTATGAAGGACTGTTGTTACAGATGCGTCACAGTCATTACAACTTAAGTTCTTTTTCTCTGAGTACAAAATGTCAAGAGAGCTTTCTAATGAGATTGCCTTTTCTTTTTGTATGTCCTCTTTTCTTGGCTTTTTTCCAATAAACATCCTATTAATGCCCTAAGTAATTACAATAGTAACGGTTCCTTGATTATAGGGGATTCTCCTAACCAAGCTCCAACGACAGACTCTTCTTTCCTTCTTTGTGCAATTTATTTTCATCAACGGCTCCCTTGGCTGAATTAATGCCGCATTGAACTCCTTCCTTTCTTGGACAATTAGTTACTGGTTTTAGTCGACTTGGTCTTCACATCCTCCCGTCATGTCTTAGTGTCAAAGTCGCTATGTCATCATGTCAATATCGTCCTGCAAAAATCAGCCATAACAATAATCATAGTCGATGCTAAGTCATCGAGTAGGCATAAATATGAGCACAAAATATTTATGTATCCAGTATTATTCAAAAAAAAAAAAAATTATTGTGTGATACTCT
Source organism: Beta vulgaris subsp. vulgaris (assembly GCF_026745355.1). Classification (NCBI taxonomy): domain Eukaryota; kingdom Viridiplantae; phylum Streptophyta; class Magnoliopsida; order Caryophyllales; family Amaranthaceae; genus Beta; species Beta vulgaris. Next base: position 8,914,969 of record NC_079208.1, read on the forward strand.
TGTGTACTACTCTAAAAAAAATAAAAAAAAATATACTAAGTCCCGCCAATGAATTTGTATTTCGAGTTATAGATAACTGTACTAATTAATAGTTCTTTTTGTGAGGAATTTGGTTTAAAGGTGATGAATGATGATAATGTGCCAACTACAAAGAGTCAAAGATGGAGGAGGCTGATGATAACTTCTAATCTCAAATACGATGGGCCAAACTCCAAAGAAATCTGTGCACCCGGGGATTTTAGCTGAGCCTTTCTTTCGGCCGAAAAGCATCATTGTCTGAATTGGGCTTAGTCTGCTTGCTTTGGGTGATAATGGATTATTTAGTGGCCTACATAAATGGGCCGGAATCAACCATAGACTTTATATCTCTATTATATAAGCCAAGGGAGGAGGTGTGGTGTCCTTTTTTGAAGTGACTAAAATACCCTTAATGATCTAATTAATGGAATGAAAAAAATTACAAAAGCAAATCATTTAAAAATTCTCATTCCAACTTGCCATTTAAAACAAGTTTAAAATGGTATATGCATCAAATACTTCAATCAAAAATTAAATGGACAAATATTTATACCTTATAAAAAAGATGGCATAGATAACGTGCGCATGAAAAGTCTGAACATTCACTACCTTTGATACTCTTTAATTCTGTTAAACCAACTCATTATTTTTGTTCTTTCTGTTCAATATTCATTTACAAAAAATTAATGTTAACAATCACTCACAACCTTTTTTTATTTTTTTACATTAGCGAATTAATATATCTAAATTCATCTAACTGTTGAATTTTTCACATTTAAGTTTAATCATAAATCAAGTACGAATGGAGTATCTAATAGAATAACAAATTTTAAAATTAACGCACGCATCGCGTGCATATAAAGGCTAGTATATATAAAAGGAGGTCATGTAAGTTGTTTGGTGTTTCTTGTGAAACTTTCATGTAGGAAACTTGGGTATTTGGTAGAATATATCTTGCCAGAAGGAGCTCAGAATGTCCAAGAAACTTGCAAAGAACTGTCGAACTACTCCGGGGGATTTCGTGGTAACCCCTCCAAGGCTTAATTATGTATATGTCCAAGAATTAAGTCTAGTGGGGGGGGGGGTGGAGAGAGTTATCTAGATCAGGAGCTATTCATTCATTACCTTCATAAATAGAATTTTGTCCCTATTTATAGCAATTGAATTGAGGACGTCATGTTGACGTCACAAATAGCACACATAATTTCATGTGAAGGGCCGATATTTGGAGATGCTTGGATCTTGCTTTATCTTGAAGGTAATTTAGTAATTTCACCATTATCTAGGGGCCAATTTAGGATTTTAAATTTGGGGGGGGGGGGGCTAACAAAACCAAGCAAATAGACAATGATGATAATACACAAATGAGAAGTTGAGTTTTGACTTTTGACGATAACAAAACCAAACTTTATATAATTCGAGTCATTTATTAGATATACCTTCATTACAATGTCCTCTCAATATTATCTCCATTTTTAGAAAATTGAGAAGATTGACTTTTACACTCATTAACATGCAACATTTTACCTTTAATATCTTCAATTATCCATTACTAAAGTTTGTATGAAGTGTTATAAATTTAATTAGTAAATGTATATAGAGATAGACAACTCCAAAAAATTTACATAATAACATTTATTTTTAAGTATTTGTATATAAATATTGGTCAACTTAATATATAATAGTGTAGAAAGTCAAATTGTTATATTTATTTAAAACGAAAGGAGAATTAATCATTATATTACCAAAATAGAAGGCTAAAATTAGAGCTAAGATTAAGAGAGATGGATACTATTCATGTAAGTTGTTTGGTGCAACTCGTGAAACTTTCATGTAGGAAACTTTTGGGTATTTGGTAGAATATATCTTGCCGGAAGGAGCTCAGGATGTCCCAAAAATTTGCAAAAAATAGTCGAACTACTCCGGGGGATTTTCGTGGTAGCCTCTCCAAGGCTTAAGTATGTATATGTTAAAGAATTAAGTCTAGTGAGGGGGGAGGGGGAGTGTATCTAGGTCAGGAGCTATTTATTCATTACCTTTATAAATGAAATTTGGTCTCTATTTATAGCAATCAGATTGAGGACGTCATAAATAGCACACATAATTTCATGTGAATGGGCCGATATTTGAAGATGCTTGGACTTTGCTTTATCCCGAAGGTAATTTAGTAATTTTAACTTGACCCGGGAGTCCAAGTACTATTGGGTCCAAAACTTGAGTTTTCCAAATTGAGAAGAGAGTGCATTATATATATGTCCTTTTTGTTTAATAATTATGTTTGTAAATTTCAAAGTTTACCTTTATAAATTGGATTATTTCATATTTCATGTATATATAACTCGATATTCAACATTAAAAATAGGATAAAGAACTCGTACATATAAATCCATTATGGTGCTACGCACAGGTTCTATTAGAATTCAGATTAATATAAATAGATGTCATCTTACATATAACATAATGAAGACAGTTTCTTCTTATTGACTTATTGATCATACCGCATAGCGTTTCTTAGAGCAAAGTAATGCCCACGTTATTTGTAGGAAATAGCTAAGATACGTAGGCTCTTTTATTTAGAACATTTTTGTTCCTTGATGTCCAAATATGTTTACATAGATGCTGCACTTGGCGTGTGGAGAGTTTCATCGTCCACGCGTAATCTTGTATCATAGAGTTGCACCCAACGTCTATTCACTGGCTGCAATGGTCTTGCATTTTCCCTTGAACCCTACAAAAGTTGAAAATAATGCAATTTTATACAATTATGTCTCTTGATTGAAAATGGAGGATTGAGATCCTAATAATTGGAATTGGAAATGGATGATCCACAAATTGGAACTTACATCATCAACTGCGTTTCTGAGCAATTGCACTTGTTCAATTGAAACAGTTCCAAGCTGTGTTATAAGTAGAAAATGGATATAGAGCAAAGTTAGCATGTTTATTTAAGTTATCTTCTAATCCACATTTTTTCGCAATTACTTTTATTTTTTAGTTGTTTTGAATTATTTTATTCCCAACTTGTCATTTTTAGTGATGGCCACTGGTGCGGGCTGGACGGGCCGGGCCATGGGCCGTAGTGGGCTGGGCTGAGATTTAACGGCCCAGGACCGGACCGTGAAATTCATGGGCTGGGCGGGCTGGTCTGTGGGCTGAAAAATCTTGGCCCACATCGGTCTGTTACCGGTTTTCACGGTTCGTGGGTTTGGTGGCTGGACCGGACTGACGGGCCGGCATGAGTTTTTTTTTTCAAAATTATAATCATTGAAATTATTCATTATTGTTATATAAAATCTTTAAAATGAATTTAAAATATATACAAATATTAATATTAATGAATAATTTCATTATTTTTAAATTTTATTGAATTATAATATATGCAATTTGATTAGAATATATACAATTTGATTAAAATATACACAATTTGGTTCAATATTTACTTGGATTGGGCTGGGCTGGTTCATGGGCCGGGTTGGACCGGTTTCATGGTCCGGGCTGGGCGGTTTTAGTAGTGGGCTTTAGTGGGCTGGGCTCAAGAAATCTGGCCCACAGCCCACCCACCAATTTCACGGTTCGAGCTGGGCTGGCCGGGCTTTTTGCTGGTCCGGCCCACACGGCACACGAGGTGGGCTGGGTTGGATGGGCTGGATTGGCCCGCACTGTTGGCCATCTCTAGTCATTTTCATACCTTATCAAAGAATGTTCAAGTTTTTCATTTTAGTGTAACAGTATATATGTGGGGTGGAATCATGTCAAATTTATTATTTTTTTTAGGGTTTTTTGTCAGAAAGGACCTAATAAAATACAAGTTTTGTGGGGATGGACCTAATAAAATTTTTTTTGTCAAAAAGGACCTAATAAAATACTTCTGATTGTAAACAGGAACCACTTTATGAATTTTCGGCCAAATTTACCATTTACCGGCATTGACCCTTTTTTTACCCCTAGTTGACTCTTTAATGTTTTGTTCCTATTTTAATTGACCCAAACATATTGAATTCTCACACTTTCCTCCCAACAACGCAATCTCCATTGAAGGGAAGCATCAACCTATTCGATCTTATCCTACAACCTTCATCAAATCCAAGGTATGTTTTGCTCTTCAAATTTTTCTCTCTCAATGTTTAAGGGTTTTTGAAATTTAGGGCTCCTATTATACGTTTTTCCCAAAATTGCAAATTAGGGTTCTTAATTTTACGGTAATTTCTCTTCTCCTCCTAATTTTACGGTAATAGAAACAGAACATTAAAGAGTCAACTAGGGGTAAAAAACGGGTCAACGCCGGTAAATGGTAAATTTGGTTGAAAATTCATAAAGTGGTTCCTGTTCACAATTGAAAGTATTTTATTAGGTCCTTTTTGACAAAAAAAAAATTATTAGGTCCTTCCCCACAAAACATGTATTTTATTAGGTCCTTTCTAACAAAAAACTCTTTTTTTTATAGGAAATCTTCAAGCCTCATAACTAGCATAATCCTTTTAAGGTGGGGAGTAAGGGGATCCCGACTCACAAGAAATATATGGTTATTAAGATTAGAATCTTGAAATTTTACCAAAAAGTGAAAATCTCATGCATCTTTAGGAAGTGAGAGCTTTTGCCACTTGAATTCCCAAATAGTCCTTGTTAATATTATTTATTATTTGGATTTTCAAATTGTCGCATCTTTTTCTAATGTGTAATCAAAGATACGAATCTATATATATAAATCTAAAATCCAAGACAAACAAATATCATGCTGTCACATGTACTCTCCCCTCCCCAACACAAATCAAATGAGACATCAAACATAAAAATGTATGTTTGAAGGACTCAAACCCAGGCCAATACCTCTCATTTGATATGATAATGCACTAACCAATTAACTACACTACAATACTCATGTTGGTCTTGTGAGGGAAAAATCATTTAAAGACACATAATATTTCTATTTTTTGAAAACTTCAAATGCACGTTGGTAAATCATTTGGGGAGTATCGCCCCGGACAAGAACTGTTAAATATCAAAACTTTGAAAACTTACAAAGTAGTACTTGTAGTTGTATAACTTATTGTTCATACATTACCGACCTATACATATGTTTGGGCTTATTTCCTGGGCTAAGCCAGCTTCGTGGGCTAAGCCAGCTTCCTGGGCTAAGCCAGCTTCCTGGGCTAAGCCAGCCAGAGACAATTAAATCCAATAGAGCCTCAAACCTCCAAAGGGCCCCACCTGTGATAGTGCCTCCCAGCTGTCAGTGCCCTCCAACTGGCCTACAGTTGGGATATCCCAAGCACTATAAATACTCAACCCCCTCATCAATGAGAAGGTATTGAATTCCTACCTAACAAACCAGAGCATCTCTCTCTAGACTTTATCTCTCTAAGCTTGATCACTGACTTGAGCGTCGGAGAGGCGATCCCGGAACAACCCCCGGGGCAGTCTAACCATTACTTTTGCAGAATCCGGCGTACGGACTTTGGACTCAGGACATTCGAATATGACCCGGTATTCCCTAAGCAAAGGAATCAGTACCCTTAATTTCTAGACAGAAACAGTTTGGCGCCGTCTGTGGGGAAGGTACAAAAAATTACTTCGCCACCACTCACTCAGATTTACTCACTCAGCTACTCAGCTCCGAACGCCAATTGACAATGGCACCAACTAAGAACACTCGCGCTAAGCAAGCCTCTGTCCAAGTTGGTCGGCCGGAAAGAGGCCACTCCCCCGCGCATAATAGGGAACCCATGAACCCTCGGCCAGAGAGAGGTCACTCTCCTGCGCATAATAGGGAGGCCGAGCAGACCCCCTCCCCGGGTCGGAGGTCACCCACCGTCCAAACTCTGGACCCTCGGTCGGTCTCACAGCAGATTCAGCATGTGGAGCCTCAGCCGCTCTTTGCGTCTGACCTGGCCCTTATCACGGCTCAGCTCCAGGAAACTTTCCAAAAGGGCATGATGGACATGATGGCCATGCTCCAACAGAGGCAGCCGCAACAAGTTGTCCCGCTCAACCAGCATGAGCCCAGAGAGCGCACAGTCGTTCGCTCCCACAGGGACCACTCTCGTTCTAATCGGGATCCGCAGCCTAGCCGGCCACGGTCCGATGCGAGAGACCCCAGCCACCGGGAAAAAGAAAAGTCAGCGCAACAGGGGTCGGCCCGTCTGCGTGCAGAGACCCATGTATCTAAATCCCCAAGGGGGGGGATGGGTCGGAAACCCCAAGATGCCCGAGAATTCCTTAACAACAAGAAGCGCCTCAGCCAAGGCTATGACGCCCGGGAGTTCCTCAGAAAGAAGGCAAATGACCGAGAGGGCCAAGGGGACTCGGCTCGTTCTCAGCCTCCTAGGCTAACTGGAGGAGGACTCAAGTTCTTGATCCCCTTCAGTCAAGAAATCTAGGGACCCAACCCCGGGGAAAATCAAAACCCCCCTGATCGAGCCATTTGCGGGCCTAACCGACCCAGATGATCATATGGCTAGTTACAAGGCTCAAATGAGCGTTCAGACAAGTTGCGAGGCCACTTGGTGCCGCTTCTTCCCCACCACCCTCAAAGGTCTGGCCCTCAATTGGTTCCAAGAACTACCGGCGGGGTCATCACTGACTTCGCCATACTGGAACACCTCTTCATCCACCAGTTCGTAGCTGGAAAGAGGCAAAGAAAAATCAGCCTTCATCTCATGGGGGTAAAGCAAGACAAGAATGAATCCTTGTCGGACTATATAAAGAGGTTCAACGAGGAGTCTCTCAAAATAACCGACCTGCAAGACGCTGTAGCCTTCGCTGCCCTCATGTCCGGGCTCCAACCGGGTCAGCTCAGATGGTCATTGGCCGCTAATGAAGTAAAAACTTACTCGGAAGCCATGGCTAGGGCCCAAAGATTCATCCAGGCAACGGACATCTGCCGCTACTCGGATGAGGGTGGTAAGAAGAGAAACACGGTTAGCAAAAGATCCGAGCGGCCTTAAGGGCAGCGGAAGTTAATCGCTCGGCCATCTCTTGATCTGTTTCATTTAAGAATGATAAGGAAGCTTCTGCAAAAGGAAAAACACAGTTAGCAAAATACAACAAGTAAAGCAACAAAAGCAAGTCAACCGGACACCCTCTTGCCGAATTACCCTTAGGGAAGGCCGGACTCAGGCCAAACGCTGCGAGGAAGTGCTCATTCTTGAACAACTTGCAGCTCGGGAGCCAATTTCCCGCTACAAAAACTTCACCACCATCTACTATTTTTGCCTCCAATTGCATGTAGATGGCGGCCACTGCTTCGTCCTCCGATAGCTCGGCACTTTGAAGTTAAGGCAGTGATTTGGGTCGGCAGCTGGAGGTACGATGGGGATGCCCCATTCTCCCCCATAATAGACAAAGGCAAACCCTCGACGAAAACCCTTTTGAGAAGTGGGTAGGTCGAGGACGGTGTGATACCCTCGCCGAGCCTGGAAGCACCACCAACCAGGTCCATGATCCCCGGCAGGCATCTCGAACAGCTTATACAAGTGGCGCCAGAGGGTGAGGGTCGGTTTAACACCGATTATATCGCATATTACCTGAACCGCCAATATGCCGCCCTTGGAGTTTGGAGACAGCTGACCCAAGCACAGGTTATAGGCATTCAATATATCCTTCTCAAACTGGGTCAGCGGAAACCTCAAGCCCATCTCCATGGCTTTGTAGTAGAAGGCAGTGCACCCAGGGGGTGGGCTCAGAATGGTGTGGCTGGCATCGGGTCGGACCAACAAATATGGGTCCTTTATTTGGAATTTTGCCGCTTAAAGAAGGGAGAGGAAATTTTGCTCCCGGACCGCCTTTGGGGTCGATCTCAGGGTACGCGAGCCGCCCTGACGTCGAAGCTTCACCTTCTTCTCCCGGCATAGTTATCCTAACTACACCATCAGACAAATATCTGTCTAAGTAACTCCTCGAAGAGGGATAGGCCAGGGACACCTCCAGGGTAGGGGATGGTACCCTCGGCCTCCTCCTCCTCGGCTTGCGAAGGAGTACTCGGGAGGGAAAGCGCCTCAGGCACAGTCGAGGGATCCGGGCAACTTATTAAAGTTGACACCAATATCATTCCCATACCTCTCACTTCCTCGGCTAAATTATAAGGAGGTGAGGGAGGGGGTGTCACTGACTCGGACGAGCTCCCCATTATTTATCAACAGAGGGGGTCGGCCGATTTTATTAAAAGAAAGAGAAAAAAACTTAGTGAAAAAGCAAAACAAGTGCGTACCTGGTCGGACGAGAAGATGGAACCCGGACTTAGAGAGAGAAAGAGCTCTAAAAGTAGAGAGAGAAAGAGCAGAAATCTCAAATTTAGAGAGAGAGAGAGAATTGTAAAAGTGACAAAATCTCTCCCCTCTCCCCCTACTTATAGGCAAAAGTCCTCGGTTTTCGTGTCGCGCGTCGCATCTTGGACCGGAACCTGCGTTTTCGTCACCTTAATGGGCCTCTCAAATGGCCCAAAACTGTTCAAAAGACACAGCTCCAAGGAATATCAATCGTCACAAAGGTCATAAATGACCAAAAGTTGAATCGCCACCATGTTTTCAAGCACCCCAATAATCCACCATTGCCACGTGGCATTTTGGGTTTCAAGAAACTATTAAGTTCACCAGCTGAAGACTACTAGTTCATCAGCTCAAGGTTACCAGCTCGGTCACTCTAGCCAACGGTCCAACATCTTAAGCACCGGCTCGGAAAAGCATGGGGCTCATTGGCCCCTCATCCGAGCCGCGTCCAACCAGCTCGGCCCAAGGAGGCTCTCCTCTTTGGTTGAGTAAGTCTCCTAAGTCCCAGATTGACTTAGCGAGAGCAGGCATCGGCTCGGACAAGCATGGGGCTCATTGGCCCCTCATCCGAGTCGCGTCCAACCAGCTCGGCCCAAGGAGGCTCTCCTCTTTGGTTGAGTAAGTCTCCTAAGTCCCAGATTGACTTAGCGAGAGCAGGCATCGGCTCGGACAAGCATGGGGCTCATTGGCCCCTCATCCGAGCCGCGTCCAACCAGCTAGGCCCAAGGAGGCTCTCCTCTTTGGTTGAGTAAGTCTCCTAAGTCCCAGATTGACTTAGCGAGAGCAGGCACCGGCTCGGACAAGCATGGGGCTCATTGGCCCCTCATCCGAGCCGTGTCCAACCAGCTCGGCCCAAGGAGGCTCTCCTCATTGGTTGAGTAAGTCTCCTAAGTCCCCGATTGACTTAGCAAGAGCAGGCACCGGCTCGGACAAGCATGGGGCTCATTGGCCCCTCATCCGAGCCGCGTCCAACCAGCTCGGCCCAAGGAGACTCTCCTCTTTGGTTGAGTAAGTCTCCTAAGTCCCAGATTGACTTAGCGAGAGCAGGCACCGGCTCGGACAAGCATGGGGCTCATTGGCCCCTCATCCGAGCCGCGTCCAACCAGCTCGGCCCAAGGAGGCTCTCCTCTTTGGTTGAGTAAGTCTCCTAAGTCCCAGATTGACTTAGCGAGAGTAGGCATCGGCTCGGACAAGCATGGGGCTCATTGGCCCCTCATCCGAGCCGCGTCCAACCAGCTCGGCCCAAGGAGGCTCTCCTCTTTGGTTGAGTAAGTCCCCTAAGTCCCAGATTGACTTAGCGAGAGCAGGCATCGGCTCGGACAAGCATGGGGCTCATTGGCCCCTCATCCGAGTCGCGTCCAACCAGCTCGGCCCAAGGAGGCTCTCCTCTTTGGTTGAGTAAGTCTCCTAAGTCCCAGATTGACTTAGCGAGAGCAGGCATCGGCTCGGACAAGCAGGGGCTCATTGGCCCCTCATCCGAGCCGCGTCCAACCAGCTCGGCCCAAGGAGGCTCTCCTCTTTGGTTGAGTAAGTCTCCTAAGTCCCAGATTGACTTAGCGAGAGCAGGCACCGGCTCGGACAAGCATGGGGCTCATTGGCCCCTCATCCGAGCCGCGTCCAACCAGCTCGGCCCAAGGAGACTCTCCTCTTTGGTTGAGTAAGTCTCCTAAGTCCCAGATTGACTTAGCGAGAGCAGGCACCGGGTCGGACAAGCATGGGGCTCATTGGCCCCTCATCCGAGCCGCGTCCAACCAGCTCGGCCCAAGGAGGCTCTCCTCTTTGGTTGAGTAAGTCTCCTAAGTCCCAGATTGACTTAGCGAGAGTAGGCATCGGCTCGGACAAGCATGGGGCTCATTGGCCCCTCATCCGAGCCGCGTCCAACCAGCTCGGCCCAAGGAGGCTCTCCTCTTTGGTTGAGTAAGTCTCCTAAGTCCCAGATTGACTTAGCGAGAGCAGGCACCGGGTCGGACAAGCATGGGCTCATTGGCCCCTCATCCGAGCCGCGTCCAACCAGCTCGGCCCAAGGAGGCTCTCCTCTTTGGTTGAGTAAGTCTCCTAAGTCCCCGATTGACTTAGCGAGAGCAGGCACCGGCTCGGACAAGCATGGGGCTCATTGGCCCCTCATCCGAGCCGCGTCCAACCAGCTCGGACCAAGGAGGCCCTCTTCTTTGGTTGATGAATTCTCCTAAGTTCCAGATTGGCTTAACAAGAGTAGGCACCGGCTCGGACAAACATGGGGCTCAATGGCCCCTGGTCCGAGACATGTATGAATGATACCCTTCCATTTCTCTATGAAACCGGGTCGGCACGCAAGCTTCCCCTCTCTTCTACGAGACCAGCTCGGTACGCACGTTTCCCCTCTCTCCCACGAGACCGGGTCGGCGCATCCTTTCTCCTCCCCTCTCCTCGAAGGGACCGAGTCGGCACGTGCCACCCCTCTCCTTGAAGAGATCGGGTCGGCACATGCCTCCCCCCCCTTCAAAGAGACTGGGTCGGCACATGCCACCCCTCTCCTTGAAGAGACCGAGTCGGCACATGCCTCCCTTCTCTTCAAGGAAACTGGGTCGGCACTCGCCACCCCTCTCCTTGAAGAGACCGGGTCGGCACATGCCACCCCTCTCCTTGAAGAGACCGGGTCGGCAATGCCGCCCTTCTCTTCAAGAAGACTGGGTCGGCACTTGCCACCCCACTCCTTGAGGAGACCGGGTCGGCACATGCCCTCCCTCTCCTCAAGGAGACTGGGTCGGCACGTGCCTCCCTCCTCCAGGAGACCAGGTCAGCCTGGGCTCAGGGCTGTCTAGGTTCCGCCACGAACGGGAGACACTTCAGCAAGGCCTCGATGTTTCCCATTCCTGGCGTGGGGCTAATTGTTTGGGCTTATTTCCTGGGCTAAGCCAGCTTCCTGGGCTAAGCCAGCCAGAGACAATTAAACCCAATAGAGCCTCAAACCTCCAAAGGGCCCCACCTGTGATAGTGCCTCCCAGCTGTCAGTGCCCTCCAGCTGGCTTACAGTTGGGATATCCCAAGCACTATAAATACTCAACCCCCTCATCAATGAGAAAGTATTGAATTCCTACCTAACAAACCAGAGCATCTCTCTCTAGACTTTATCTCTCTAAGCTTGATCACTGACTTGAGCGTCGGAGAGGCGATCCCGGAACAACCCCCGGGGCAGTCTAACCATTACTTTTGCAGGATTCCGGCGTACGGACTTTGGACTCAGGACATTCGAATCTGACCCGGTATTCCCTAAGCAAAGGAATCAGTACCCTTAATTTCTAGACAGAAACAACATATATATTGGGAGATCGGGGTTGTTGAAATTACCATATTTTCGACTGTCCATATGACACCTTCATCACAAGGAGGGGTGGTGAGTGACCCACTATATCTGTAATATTGCGATCCTTCCATCCGCACTTGTGATGGACTAATTACCCCAGCGTCTGTTGATGCATTGTTTGAAATCGATCTTATTTTATCTTCTATCTGCAAATTCATTTCATTCATCAAATTCCATCAACAGAGAAATGAGTTGGTTATTTTAGAACTACCAATCAAACTAGGAGTATATTAATATTATATGATCCATAAATTCATTACCGAAGAAAGGAAAGGATCAGGATTGCCATAGTGGTAAAGAAAACCAATTACTGCCACCTTGTTGTCTAGGCTTTGATGTACGAAGTGCGCTTCCAATGCATACCTAAGTTGTCACGATAAGCCACAGATCACACAAAAATATAATAGGGATTGAGGATTGTAGTGTAGGGAGCCATATAGATAAAGTTGAATCTAGAAAATGCAAGACTAATGCAATTTCAGAACTAAAAGTTATGCTCATGAAATTCCCTCAAAAAAATAAAAAAGTTATGCTCATAGGTAGTCTAAGGATGTGTTGTACCGAGACCGGTTGAACCGGCAAACTTGAACCCAAGGTTTCCTTGGACTAGAGACTGGACTGGACTCGAAAAATATCAAGTCTGGTCCGATTTTAGACCGCTTCGTGATTTACATTTAAGAATTAATTTTTGAAATTGTTTATTTAAATTAAATTGTATATATATATATATATTACGTAATACAAACACATTGTAAAATTTAATATTGTATGAGACACATTATAACTTAATATTAATAATATACATAATTAATTTTTTTTTCATAAAAGTAAATTTTTAAAAGGAACCGGATTGCGGTCCGAATTTGCATCCCTTACTCACAGCTCATACACTAATAAGGTTTGTCGATAAGCTAATACAATACAAAAAAGAACTAAAAACTAATGATAGAAAATGCCTATAAGTTAATGACATTCAAAAACATAAACTGACGAAAACTATACATAAGCTGATAAAATACCTATATTAGGTAATACTTCCTCCATTCCATAATAAGTGAAAACATAGAAATTGGTCACAAGATTTAGGGCCTGTTCTCCCCAGCTTATTTTCAGTTCAGTTCAGCTCTCTTCAGTTCAATTCAGTTCAGTTCAGTTCAGCTCCATTCTTTTATAACCATTTTGTTAAATAATATTATTATGTCGGATATACTTTATTTACTAATTATCTTATTATTATTATTTATTTATTTTTTATATCATTACTAAGTATTATTATTTATTATTATTTCTAGATATTATTTTGTTTATTATAGCGTACTCATTATTATTAGTATTATTATTAGGAGAAACATGGTTTAGGTCAAAGCGCAAATAACCCACGTTTTTTAGCCCATAAACCAATCAAATCGCGTCAAAACGGTTTATGATGCAATTTTCGCGGTCCAATCCAATCATTATTTTTAATTACTAAATATTATTATATTATTAAAATAGTAATATTAATTTACTTCTTAGATATTATTGTTATTATATAATCATCATCAAGTATTAATATATTAATACAAATAATATAAAATAATAATTATTATTAATAATTTATGATTATAAATATTATTTATTTATAACTCTCATTTCAAAATATCCAAAATACTAGTATTATTATTATTCATTATTATTACTTATTATTATTATAATTAATCATTATTTAATATTCATATTATTATTGTTTAAATATTTATTACATTAAATTAATTCAATTCAATTTAATTCAATTCAGTTCAATTCAGTTCAGTTCAGTTCAGTTCAGTTCAGTTCAGCTCTCTTCAGTTCAGTTCAGTTCAGCTGTTTTATGCCGAAGAGAACAGGCCCTTAATAAACATCACTTTTAAAAGCCAAAAAATCATAACCCTTTAGTCTTATGTTCTTTAAAGGATGCAACAAATGCCTTGTACACTCAATCCAATGCACCATATGTTGTTTGTTGATATCTTTAATTTTGTATAAGTAACAATTACAAAAAGTTAAAAATTATGAAAGTATTAACACAAATCAAATAAGATTCCACTTAACTAGTTTTTTTTTTTTTTTTTTAAGAGAATATGAGATAAAATTGGTAGATGAATAGTAGTTAAATGCAAATGTTGTAAGGAGTATGAGATAATACAAGTATACAACTTTAAACCTTAATATGTTGAGTTATGTATAAGAGAAAATTATAAAAATTATATTTTCGGAATGTACAAATTGGGGAGAATCAAACAAGATCCCGTATGACTATGTAATTCTTTGTGTATATGAACTTAAAGAAGGTCAAAATTAGCATGTGAATAGTACACACCAGTAGAATGTAGCAATTAGAAAAAGACGAGTAGAATAATAGATAATTAGGGCCTGTTCTCCCCAGCTTATTTTCAGTTCAGTTCAGCTCTCTTCAGTTCAGTTCAGTTCAGTTCAGCTCTCTTCAGTTCAGTTCAGTTCAGATCAGTTCAGTTAAGTTCAGCTCCATTCTTTTATAACCATTTTGTTAAATATTATTATTATTATTATTATCATTATTATCATTTATTATTTATTATTTAAATATATATCATTACTATTAAGTATTATTATTATTATTATTATTGTTGTTGTTGTTGTTGTTGTTGTTTCTATATATTATTTTGTTTATTATAGATTTACTCATTATTATTACTATTATTATTAGGAGGAACATGATTTAGGTCAAAGCACAAATAAACCCACTTTTTTTAGCCCATAAACCAATCAAATCGCGTCAAGACGGTTTATGATGTACTCTTTGCGGTCCAACCCAATCATTATTTTATTACTAAATATTTTTATATTATTAAATCTAATTATTAAAATAGTAATATTAATTACTTCTTAGATATTATTGTTATTATATATCATCATCAAGTATTAATATATTAATACAAATAATATAAAATAATTATTATTAATTATTATTAATTATCATTATTATCATTAATTATTATTATTATTATTATTAATTTATGATTATTAATATTATTTATTTATAACTATCATTTAAAAATATCCAAAATACTATTATTATTATTCATTATTATTACTTATCATTATATTCATGATTTAATATTCATATTATTCTTGTTTAAAATATTATTTATATATTTATTACATTTAGTTTAATTTAATTCAATTCAATTCCATTCAGTTCAGTTCAGCTCTGATAAGTTCAGTTCAGTTCATTTCAGCTGTTTTAAGCCGAAGAGAACAGGCCCTTAGAGAGGGATATGTCGGAGACTGGAGATCGATAATTAAACTTATATATTAACAAATATAAAAATCAAAATATTACATCTATAACTCTATAAGAAAATAGAGAATAGAGGTAGTATATCATGCACATACCTTCTGCCATTTATTGCGTGCTCTGAGGGAGAGTGCCAGTGGCATTGGCGAAGGATATAATCAACGCCATTGATTTGAATGCTGCTGCTTCCTTCCGTCCATTCAAGCTGCATGCAAATAACCAAAATAGTGGGCCATACATACACATAGATACATATACATACATACATACACATACATACATATACATACATACATACACATACATACATAAAGGATGAGGAGCTAACTCATGTGGTAGAGCACTCCCCTCTGATCCTTGAGGTCAGGGGTTCGATCCTTACCCCCATCATTATGTTGGGGTATTTCCTTAACATGCTTTGCATGCTTTACCAGCCAATGTGCTGGTAGTTACTACAAGGCTAGTAGCCTTGGTAGGGGTTAGCCCTTGGGCTGACTTAATTTCCCAATAATAAAAAAAATACACATACATATATACATACACATTTATACACATATATACATACACATACATAAATTACATATGACAACATGAGAACATCTCGTTATGACTCGTTTTAACCAATATATAATCAATTGGCTAAACTATAATCTTTTCTTCCTTATGTAACATTTTAAAAAAAAAATTATATATCCAGGAAAAAGAATTAAGATGTAATATGTCAAAAAGGATTTTTTTTTTCTTTTCAAAATGGATTCTAATTCAACTATTTGAAAATAGAGAATATAGGTAGTATATACTGCTAACTAAAAATAAGTATTATGTTGAAAACTGAATACAAGGATAACTTTTAGTAGTTTTGGATAACTTTATTATATCTCAAGGGCTAATTTATTTTGTAAGAGTAACTTTACCACCTTTAGCATACTTTTATTATTTAAGGATAACTTGAAGTAAATTTTTTTAAGAGTAACTTTGACTAGTACTTCATCCATTTAATTTTCGATGCTACATTTTTTAAAAATAATTCAAATTATATGCATCACTTTCTTTTTCGAGAAATAAATCCTCTCTATCTCTCTCCTATCACACGGGTCCTCTAATTTTCTTTCTCTTTATCTCTCTCCTCTCTAAAATTACATAGGAGTCCATAATTCCAAAAGTGTAGCCTCTAAAAATAAATAGAGGAACTATAAGAGTAACTTCAGGTGGTGATATATTTTCCCAATACTACCAAGGACTCTTGTTAATAGTATAACTCACATGTGAGTTAGGAATAGTTTGTCCCACGTTGAAAAACTAAAGAGAGAATGACTAACATATTGATTGGTGTGTCACAACACCTATCGTCAATCAGTTTTATAGAATAGAACCCTGGGAACTTGTATTTGGTCAAACTCTCCTGCTGCATGGGCTTGTATCAAGTCCAATGAAATTTATCATGGCACCAGAGCGAACGGTCCTAATCCGTTATGAAATGCAAGATGAAAAGTGATAAATTCCATAAAAAGGGACCCAGTTGACCTTATGTTGGAAGTAAAGTGATAAATTCCATAAAAAGGAACTCGGTTGACCTTATGTTGGAAGTCTAAAGAAGGCCCAGCGAGGATGTTTTGACCTATCGAAATTGCAAGATTAAAGGTGGCTCACATATGAGGGGAAGTGTTAAGAGTATAATACGAGTGAGATAGATATTGTTTATCACACATTGAAAAATTAAAGAGAGAATGACTAACATATTGATTAGTGGGTTACTCCACCTATACCAATTGGTTTTAGGATAAAATTCTGTCAATCTTGTATGTGGTCAAACTATCCTGCTACATGGGTTTGCGTTAGGCTCAATGAAGTTTTTCACATTGTGTCTGATTGTATAATTTTCTATTTTACACATGGGAGACTAAGGTTTAAATATTAGTGGAAGTAAGTTTCAATATTAGGGGTGGAAGGGATTGAAGTACTTGTTGGACCTTTGAGTGAGTGACCCTGTACAAGAGAAATAAGATGAACATTCTTCTTAACAAAAGAGTTTCTAGAAGGAGGCTAAAAAAAATATTTTCCCAATAGTGCCACCTTCTTCATCTTTCTTTTTTCTCCAAACTTTGTCTCTTACAACAACAACGAAATGGAACTTGAGTATTACCCATCAAGTCATCAACAACCTCTCATCTTTTCTTCCCACATGCAAATTATCTATAGCTTACCCATCTAAAAATGATAAAAGGAAAAACTTTTTTTGGAATATATAGTAGAAGAGAATTTTTTCTTGAATTCGAACGAGAAATATAAAGAATTTTATCATCTTCACTGCTAGAAACACGAATTCAAACAAGAAATTGAAAAAAGTTTGTCATCATCATGATTAACCCCAATTTAAGAAAGTTGAGCATCCGACAAGCTCCATCCTTGATTTTAGCAGAAAATGAAATTTGAGAAAAATTATACAAGAAGAAGCCACAGGTGCTAGATAATCTCCAATTCGTTAACATATTCTACTATAGAAAACATAAGGGTGTATTTGGTTGGATGGAAAACATTTTTCACGAAAAGTGATTTTACATGAAAATCATTTTCCACAAGAAAACTCAATTCTAATTAATTTTTCTTTATTTGGTTGCAAGGGAATTAACTTTCTTTTGAACCCAATTTCTTTTGTTTGTATTATGTTATTGTCAATAGAGTATAGGAAACTATGACTACCCTTGCCTCTCATGTTACATTACTTTCGCTAGAGAGGCAAGAATAGTTATACTTTGCTCTCGTGTGGTTGAGATTCATTCTCATTTCTTATGTAAGGAGCATTCTCATGTGATTTTGTCCCTTTATATATATATATAGATCCATGAAAATAATTTTTTAGTGAGCGCACTTTGTTATAATTTCAATTTAACCAATATATATTCTATTTTAGCTATATTAAAACTTTTTTGTCTTACGGAGTTAATTTTCCAAATGAATTTCAATTTTTAGGAAAAAGGATTATGATGTAATATGTCAAATTTATTTTTTTACTAAAGTATAATATATTTTTGTTGTTCTCATATAAAAAGTTCTCATGTAAATATAACATGAGAACACTATGTTATTATCTTTTTCAGCCAATATGTAATTTATTTTGGCTAAATTATAATATTTTATTTCTTACGGGACCAATCTTTGAAATGATTATCATGTAATATCTTAAAATGGATTAAATTTTCACTAAAATGTACCGTATTACAATTTCATTGTTGTCATATACTCCATTCGTTTCCTAAAGATCTTCCTTGTTACTATTCCTACAGATATCAAGGAGGATCCACTTATGTGGGGTGTGAGGTGGGTAAAGTAGGAGAGAGAAGGGTTAAGAAAAATAAACAAATAAAAGAGGTTAAAATAGGAGAGAGAAAGGGAGTAAAATTGAATTAATAATGTAATGGTGGACCATATGATAGGGACATAAGAGGGTAAAAAGGGAAAAAAATTTCAAATAAGGAATAAAGTAAAAGAGGGAAGATCTTATGGAAACGCACTTAAACGGAAAGAGGGAAGATCTTTAGGAAACGGAAGGAGTAGTAATAAGTACAATCATGTGAACTTTATTCATATATATAGACTTAACTCGATCCAATAGTCAAGATCCCATAATATATATATATATATATATATATATATATTTCATAATGGCTCTATTTGGCAATAGTAGTTGAAAATAAATTAAAACTGATAAGATAAAGCTGAAATTAATAAGGTGTTGGAAGTGATAATAAGGTAGCTTAAAGCTTAAGTGTTTGACAAAAGTAGTTGCTTTAGTTGATAAATTATTTTAGCAAAATTAGTTGATATCAAAATCTATAAAGGATTTTCATAATTTCAATCACCTGATTTGGAAAAGGTGAAAATTTTAACTTATCATCTAAGTCATCTTAACCATATGAAATTTTATTTCAGCTGCTCTCTAATAAAGGTGGCTATTGGGCGGGTCTAACCAGACTCGGCCTTGAACCGAATCGTTAAAAGATCGGCCTGACCCAAACCACCAGATGGCCTAAACCGACCCGGAACAGGACAACCAAATGGGTTCTAGTGAACCCAAGACTTGAACCGGACCGTGAACCGCACTCAATCCTGAACCGGATCTTAAACCGTACTAAACCTGAAACGGTCAGTCAAACCAGTCGAGAAAATGTATCGAAAATCATATACTCTCTCTGTCCCATAATATAAGTCTTATTTCCTTATAAGGTGTCCGAAAATGTAAGTTCTATTTCTATTGTCAATCAATAATTATGCCCAGAAAATCCACATGAAAATTTTAATTTCCAAAATATCCTCATAATTTCAGCTCCCAATGTACCATTATTAATGATAAAATGAAATCTTTTACCCCATTGAACTTCTCTACATGTTACACTGTGCAACATTTAGTGTTCATTTTTTTTTGTTAAAAAGAAAAAATTAATATAAGTGTTTCCCAATAAAAATGGCTCTACTTATCCAAATAAAATAAGATTCCACTTAACTTATTTCCCAAAAATAGAATCAAGACTTATATAGTGGAAGTTGGAACGGAGGTAGTATTATAAATGCAATGCATATACGATTACAATTTGAAAATCAAAACGCATTTTCTTTCAATTAGAAAAGAAAACACCAAACCGGTGGACCAATCCTGAACCGGCCTAGCTCGAGCCTTGAACTAGGGCCGAACTAGTTCCATCTTGAGAAAATCCAACCCTTAACCTGAATCTGACCGACCGGTCAGCTAACCAGTCCAGTTCAGTTTCACACCTAGTTGAACCGGCCCGACCTACGAACCGACCCCACCTGGCCTATGACGATGTCTACTCTCCAAACACTACTAATAATTTTAGTAGCTAAAATATGTTAGAACCTTA
This sequence comes from Beta vulgaris subsp. vulgaris, assembly GCF_026745355.1. Taxonomy (NCBI): domain Eukaryota; kingdom Viridiplantae; phylum Streptophyta; class Magnoliopsida; order Caryophyllales; family Amaranthaceae; genus Beta; species Beta vulgaris. The sequence continues at coordinate 8,934,766 of NC_079208.1, forward strand.
TTATTTTAGGTAACTAAAATGCTTCTCTAAAAAGAATAATCCCTCATTTTATTTTTTAGGTAGGTATTCTGATTATAGTTCTTTAAGGTTTATAGTCAACTGGTCGTCAAGCATTGCATGAACATCCTACTTTCCATCAACCAGGCGGAGCCCTGTATTTAGGTAAAAGGAAACGTATAATGACAATTGGTCAAAAAGTGAAAACCATTTCTAGTAATATTTAAATGAATAGTCCTAAATTGGTATCCCACAAAACTTTTGGTTGATGCAATTAACGGACTGGGGGTGCATTGATCTCTTACTCTTAAACAATGCTCCCAAATATAATATCATCATATTGTAATTTAGCAGAGCTTTTATATGAGAGTTGAGACTGAAAAAATGGGGAAGTGGGCTGCAAGTAAGGAAGTAAATCTGAAAGTTAGGTTAACATTATTGAAAGAAAATTTTAATACATTTAAAAGTTTCGGATATTTCAAATATCCGAACTAATATATTTCGATTAGTATCTGATCCGTTTTTTCTGGTATCCGATACGAGAAATCCAAAACTTAAAAAATCGGATCAAATATCTGTTTTCGGATCGGATCGATCGGATTGCGGATTGGATCGGTTGAATCGGATTTTTTAAACACCCTTGATGTAAGGTTAATATAACACATTTAAATTTTGTATGAGTAGCTTAGTTTAAGCTACGCGGGGAGTTATGGTGTCCCCATGAAATGTCTTTATTTGTTATCTTTAGTTAAATATATAATTGTATATTCTTAGATTTTCTACAATTATATCCTTTCCAAATTTAAAGATGGGGTCATGGTGTGTATCGGTGTCTCCTTAAAATTCTAATAATAATAATAAACTAAATAAGCATTAACAAAGTAACTTGATATAATGAGAAAAATGGTTTCTCAATTAAAAAAATTTCACAAGTTTAGTTTGACTATAAGACTTTACATCTAAGTGTTCATGACAATTTCTACACTTTAAAAATTACATTAGTCTATGCTATAATGTTTATAAATTACACTTTCAAAATGATATTTAGATAAAATTTAAGAACAGACACAAGCAATAAACACATGCGTCGCGTGTATAAGGCTATGGATAGCATAAATCATTTTGTATAGGAACATCTCACAATTCCTACCAGATCTTCACTTTGAACCGTACCTAGGGGACGAGGAAGGTGATGAGGGGTTATAGACTTATCTATGATGCAATGGATGTTTCAAACTTTAGAAAACCATGGAACCTCAAGAATTTCAGTGAGTGGTACTTGGAATAGTAATATACAAGGCACCAAATTGTTGTTGGTACTGGAAGCAAGTATGCAAAGTTAAGACTGAACTAAAGAGGTACTACAGTGAGCAGTTACTTAAGAATATGCCTAGAATGAGCATTAGTAGTACATACCAGAGGATGATTGGACTAAGTAATGTGGTTCATTGGGATCAACTGGTTTGGAATAGGTTATCTATTCCTAAGTATAGAATGATATGTTGGCTGGTTATGCACCAAAGGCTGAGAACCTTAGACCTATTGGTTATGTTAGGAGTTTGGAGGAAAATAAGTGCCTGTTAGGTGCTGATGGTGAGGAGTCTCACAATCACTTGTTTTTTCAATGCTCTTACTCAGTTTAGTGCCTTGAGCTGGTTAAGAGTTGGCTGCACCTTTCTTCCGCACAAGTTCTGCTACAAAGACAGTGGTTCATCCTACAGAAAAGTAGGAGAACTGGCTTACAGAAGAGAGTAATAGTTGTTGTCTTCTCTGGTTTGGTATATAGTATATGGTGGGCAAGAAATGAAGCTGTGTGGAATCAAGTAGTCTGGGGCCTGAGACATTGTTCAAACGAATGAAGAATTTTGTGCAACTCATAATAAAGCTAGTCATGCCTCAGAAAGTCTCTTCTAGGGAAAACAATGGTTAGAAAGAATCTTGAATGAATGAATATGTTGTTTAGCGTTTTGTAA